>NC_045456.1:18620136-18786275 GCF_002776525.5 Piliocolobus tephrosceles | reverse complement strand
TGTATCTCTCTCCTGTATGGATGCAGCAGGCCGAGTGTATCTCTCTCCTGTATGGATGCAGCTGAGTTGTGTGCTGCAAGTGGAATGGGTAGAATGGACAATGGGAACAGATCTGGTCAGTGAGGGTGGGAAGACCAGGTCAGCTGTGGCCTTACAGGATTCACATGGATTTTGGCATTTCCTGTGACGGAGACAAAAGCCAATGAAGAACCATGAGCCCATTCGCGCTTTAGAAAGAATTGCTGCTTTGCTTAGAAGGATTCGTGGGGCAACAGAGATAAAGAGAGGTCACTTACCAAGGCATTGTGGTCATTCAAATGCTAGACCACCTGGGGTGAAACAAGGTGAACAGGGAGCCAGAGCTGGTAGCAGTTAATGATGGAGGAGGGTGGAGGGGAGGGACAGAGGAGTGGAGGGTGATGTTAGACACGAAGGATCTAATCAGATCTCCAGAGAAAGAAGATGGGCAGAGGGGAGAAGGAGCCCCTGGGAACACTCCCGAATTCATAGTGATGCTGAACATGGCAAAATGTGTGTATCTTCAGTGGTCATGGTGAATGGTGTGTTTGGAATATGTGTGTACAGCAAACAATTTAAAATAGGAATACCTTGGAAACGATTGCACAGTCCCCAAAAGATAGATGTGATTGCTTTTACATTTTAGACTGTGCCAAAATGTTGCATTAATATTTTATGCAGCACTCAGGGAAAATTACGTTTAGTTTATTTTAAACAAAATATTAAGAGCCAAAGCTGAAATATTTATTTTAAAATTAACATGGGACTTTTTTTTTCTTCCTACTTTTTATAAAATAAATGAGTGTTTTCAACCAATGGCTCTCTCCTTTGAAACTACTGTATTAGCTATATACTCTCTCTCTCTCATTAAAACTGTGTTATAAATAAAAAGATACCATACTATTTAAACTGGACTTGCAATTTGGACTTACTTAGCTTTTCCATATTCATCTCTAGTCTACAAATGCTAAAACCTCAACTCTACAAGGAAAATTGAACATAGTTTCTCCTTGGATATTAAAATTTAAAATATGAATGAGTGGTTAAGGTCATTGGAATTTCTATGTAATACCCTTCTTTTTCCCAGTCAGTACATGAAAATGCATTTAAAGTTAGACTTTTTAAAAACAGATAAATAAATAAAGTTAGGCCTTTGAATTCTGTCCCTTGTAACTATCACTAAACATACCTGAAAGTGAAGCAAAAATAAATGGTTCATTGTTAAACTACTTGTTACAGGGAGTTGTTTACAGGAAATTTTCATACTTTCATGGAGTTTCACGAAAAATATACATATTCTTGAATGTATACAGAGCATTCAAGAGTACTTATGCAATGAAGACAGTCATCAAAAATGCAACTTTTAATAGAATGAAAAGGAAATAGCATAAAAATGCCCATTTTTGACTTCTGAAGGAAAGATGATTTGAAAACTATTTGAATTACAATGAGAAGTTATTATTTTTCTTAAGTAAAA
The DNA here is from genome assembly GCF_002776525.5 of Piliocolobus tephrosceles. Taxonomy (NCBI): domain Eukaryota; kingdom Metazoa; phylum Chordata; class Mammalia; order Primates; family Cercopithecidae; genus Piliocolobus; species Piliocolobus tephrosceles. The sequence goes on along the minus strand of NC_045456.1, from coordinate 18,784,780 downwards.
ATAAGCCCAACAAGCATTTGGTATGTTTTTAAGAAATTCTGAAAAGGTGGAGGAAGATGTATTGAATGAAGTTTGGGGAGTGAACTCATTTGAATAAAACTTCTTGTCTCAGGAGTGAGATTTAAAATAGCTGCCTCTTACTGTGTTTTCTCTGGTATTGGCAGTTGAGTGAGGTGAGACTTAAACATTATTTCATTAAAGATTTTTCATATTCAATGTAATCTATATATTGCAGTGAAAACTTGGAATATTTTGAAGGGGTATGAGCAGTGCCATATTCTCCACTGAGTGTTGTTTAAATCCTATAGTCCATCCCCAGAGCTGTGGATATAATTATGACAAGATAGAGTGCTATTTCTATGTATATATGTACACAAGGATGAAAACGTTGAAAGAGTTCTTTGATTGTGTGGGAGAGTTGAATACTAAGGCCTCCTGATCCAAAGCAAAACATAGTTGCTTGTTCCTAATGTCCAACACCAAATCAGTCTCAGGGATTTTAAAGTTCCCCTTTGTCAAATTAGTTTAGCCTTGGTCTTGCTTTCAAAGATAGTTTCAATCCATGCATTCACGTCCTGTTGTTTGTAGAAGTTTGCTATGAAGTTAGCATGCATGTACTCAAATAAGACCTAACATCATTGCACTCTTAACCAGAATCAGAGTGACAAAACAGACTGAAATGTACATTTGGTGGGTAAATGGTCTATTTCCCATTGAAATTAGGAACTCTTTATAGGTTTCACGGGAGAGAAACTATCTTATGGCTTTGAAGCCAACAACCTCATCTAAGACAACATATTGTTACCAGGATAATTTGTTACACATACAACTGGTCACTCTTTACTTACTTCTCCACAATCTAGTATTTTTATGCCAACTTCATAATCCATATGGTCTGGGTAGAGGAATAACAATGAAAGGAAAGTTCATAGTGTTTTTTATTATTTATTTATTCATTTATTTTGAAACAGAGTGTCACTCTTTCACCCAGGCTGGAGTATAGTGGTACCATCAAAGCTCACTGCAGCCTTGAACTCCTGGTCCCATGTGATCCCCCCCCCACCAATATTTAATAATATTTCAACCATGATATATCAACCATGATATATCTATATAGTACTATTCAGTGATAAATGGGAATGAATGCTGCAAACCACAACATAGCTAAATATCAAAATTATTACTCTGAACAAAAAAATCCAGGAAAGCAAACCACACATACACTCAGATTCCATTTTTGTAAAATCCCACAGAGTACCAATGTATCTATAGTGTCAAAAAACGGATGGGTCAGTTCCTGGTACAGGAAAGTGGGGTAGTTGGAGTGAAAGGATACATTGGAAATGGAGGGACACGTTCAATGTGCTGAATGGGAAAAAGTCTCACAGGTGACTACGTGTGTCAAAGCTTATCACTAGTCCCCTTTGAATATGTAAACATTTTTGTACGTTATTTATACCCCAGTTAAGATTTTAAAAATGTATCTTTCAGTTTAGTTATAGGCTTGTATTCAGTTACAGAGGTTCAGTTCACTTTCCATCTTTATTTTATATACGGAATCATTACACTTTTATCTGCTTTTTTATAATTAACATGATCTCCTCAGTGAGGGCTGGTGTATACTGATAGCAAATTGTCTGATTGGGTATTATTTTGAGCATCATTGTCCATGGTTTCTCTAATCTAGGTTGGCTATGAGATGGACAGTTTAAGAGGGTGGCTAGAAAGAACATGAATCTATATCAGAAACTAGAAGCCAGGCAGAACTTTCATAAATTGGATTGAGATTACAATCAAATCTTATATATGTGATTGTATATAACGGCAAAATTAAATTATAGATATAGACTTGGAAGGGATTCTTGAGTAAAGTAGGAGGTAAGAATTTGCTCTTGTTGAAACGTTTTGTCAAATTTAAATATAAACTTTTCTGAGATATTCCTTGATAACTGTTTCATGGTATAGATGCCACATTTTAATGTTGTTAAACCACAAGAACGTCTTTAGTTTTAGAAAGTAAGTTTAAGGCCGGGCACCGTGGCTCACGCCTGTAATCCCAGCACTTTGGGAAGGCAAGGCAGGTGGATCACCTCAGGTCAGGAGTTCAAGACCAACCTGGCAAACGTGGTGAAACCCTGTCTCTACTAAAAATACAAAAATTAGCCAGGCGTGGTGGCATGCACCTGCAATCTCAATAAATAAAGAAGAAACACTTGACAAAATTCAACATGTTAATTTTTAAAATTCTAACAGAGAAAAACCTGCAGAACTTTATCTGGTTACCAAGTAAGATCCTAAATCTAACATCCAAATTTAATGGGGAAAGGCTATGCTTTTGTTCATGAATCAGGAACAAAATAAAGATGTCTGTTTATGTTACTTTTAGACAAAATTTTGCTAGAGCAATTAGCAGTACCAAAAAGGAGGAAAAGGGGTTAAAAAGGGAACATAGATTAGAAAGACCTAAAACTCCATCTATTCATGCACAATAGGATCATTTATAAAGAATATATCAAGTTATCTACAAAATAACAGGAAAATGAGTTCAGCAAGTTTCCAAGGAACAAGTTAAATAAACAAAATTAGTTTTTATACTTGTGCTATAAACACTTGGAAAGGAAAATTAAAATAATGTGTAATGCTCAAAAGCAGCAGAAAATATAACACACTTAGGATAAGTTTACTAAAGCATATACTATTCGTAGACTAAAAAAGAAATCATTAATAAAATTAATGAAATAAAACATAAATTAGCACAGTAAATTACCAAGATTTAAGAGAAAATATAGACAACCTTAGATTTGGCATTGACCTTTGAGGTATAATACATAGGTCATTTCTTTCTATTTCTGAATATTATCTGTATCACAAGTTCAATTATCACTTTTTTCATATTTCATATTCACTTTTTTATAATCTATGAAAAAAGTGACATATTGAACTTCATTAAAATTGAAAACTTATGCTGTGCAAAATATACTGTTAATAGAATGACAAAACAAGTCATAGACAGGGAGAAATCATTTTTGAAACACATATCTGATAAATACTTGTATCCAAAATATACAAAAAACACTTAAAGTTCAAGGATAAGAAATAAAAAAAAAAACCCAATTAAAAAGTCAGCCAAAGATCTGAACAAATATCTCATCAAAAAAGATAGGCACAGGTTTGATAAACATATAAAAGAGGCTCAACATCATATGCCTTTAAGTAATTAAAAATTAAAATAATGAGAGACATCTATACCATGAAACAGACACTTTTTAGAGTGGCTAAAATCCAAATACTGAAAACACTAAAGGATGACAAGGATGTGGAACAACAATAATTCTCATTCATTGCTGATGGGAATGCAAAATAGTACAGCCACTTTGGAAGGCAATTTGATGGTTTCTTACAGAACTAAACATATTAATCCAACAGTATCAATAATTACTTTAAGTTTAATTTTACCATGGGGTCCAGCAATTGTGCACCTTGGTGTTTACCTAAATGAGTTGAAAACTTGCATCCACATGAAAAATCTGCACTTGGATGTTTATAGCAGCTTTACTCATAATTGATCAAACTTAGAAACAAACAAGATGTCCTTAATTGGGTCAGTGAATCAGCAAACACTGGTGCATCAGAGGATGGAGTACTGTCCAGGAATAGAAGCAAATGAGCTATCAAGCTACGAAAAAACATGAAGGAACTGTAAGTGCATATTTGTAAGAAAGGGAGTCTGAACGACCACATACCGCATGGTTCCAAATATATGACATCTCAAAAAAGACAAAACTACAGAGACAGTAAAAAGATCAGTGGCTATCAGGAGCTTGGAGGGGAGAGAAGAGGAATAAAAAGGTGTAGCTTACAGAGAAATTTTAGGGCAGTGAAACTATTCTATCTGACACTGTATGGTAAATGGCACTAAACATTTTTCAACACCCCAAAAATCTGTACAACACCAAATGTAACCCCTACTGTAAACTAAGTACTTTAGTTTACAATAGTGTATCAATGAAGGTTCATTAATTCTATCTAATGCACAACACTGATACAGGATGTCAGTAACAGGGGAAACTGTCTTCAGAGGGAGAGGGTGCATATGGTAACGGAGTGTACTTTCTCCTCAACTCTTCTGTAAACCTAAAAGTGCCATAAAATAGTATTTTCAATACAAGAAGTAAAACAACTACTGAACTTCAAAATTACATTCATGAGTCTCTGAAACATTATGCTGAATTAACTAAGGCAGACACAATGGGATATATGATACATGATCCATTCATCTAAAATTCTAAGAAATAAATCTAATCTAAAGGGACAAACTTAGACCAACATTTGGCTGCTGCTGGATGACCGGAATAGCGACTGTAATGGGAAACAGGTAAATATTTGGAGATATAGAGACTGTCCGCACCTTCCTCTGGTGGTGCCTGCATAGTATATATATCTCACATTTGCATTTACTTTAAGTTATTATAAATTAATAAAGGGGAAATTAAAATGCAAATTATGATCCATGAAATACTTAAAATGCTGAGAACCTTGGTATCCAATTTGCGGGCTATGGACAGAGTCTAATTAAATAATATTTAATCCATTCCCAATTAATTTTTTTAAAGTAACTTTTCATGAAGGATAAACCTTGGTATCCAATTTGCGGGCTATGGACAGAGTCTAATTAAATAATATTTAACCCATTCCAAATTAATTTTTTTAAGGTAACTTTTCATGAAGGATAATTAATTTTATGCATTTCCTTATCTTTTTCTTGTTCCTCCCTCAAATTTAGTAGAATTACCTTAAAGGTATAACATTTTATAAGACTAAATATATGACAAGAAATTCCGCTGAAGGCGATGGCAGAAGGATTTGTAATAGACGGTATTTTTCCTGGCAACACTAAGCAAAACTATACATACACACAAACACACACACATACACAAAGATACACAAACATATATAGTTATGTAAAACTAGAATAACCATATATAGTTTTATATAACTATATATAATAGATCTAATATTATAATATGTAATATATTATATGTAAGTAAATAAGTTTATATATATAGGTTTATGTGTAAATAAACTTTTTTTTGAGTCCAAGTTTCACTATTGTTGCCCAGGCTGGAGTGCAGTGGTGTGAGTATAAATACAATTATTTTTATATAATATATAGACTGTATAACTATATATATTTATATGTGTTTATATATACATAACTTTATATATTATTAACTTATTAAACTTATATAATTGAACTTATTAAAGTTAACTTATTAAAACCTGTATGAACTTATTTTTATATAAACTTTATAAATATAATATATAACTATATAAATATATAACATAATGTAATGTAAGGTTATAGTTGTATAACTATATATACTGGCATAGTTACATAAAACTATTTTATATATGGTTATATAGAACTATATATAAACCATTATTTATATATAATATATAGTATATATAGAAATATACATAAACTATATTCAGTTTTATATATACATAGTTTAATCTAACTATATATAGTTTGTATAAAAATTATATAGCGATGTATTTATTTATTTCTGAAGGTCACTAGAATGCAATGAAAGTCAAGTATACATTTGAGGTGTCAACACCCTTGTGTAAAGAGCAAAAACAGCAGGTGAGACTTGTATATAACTGAGAGTCCTATGAGGGCACTTAATTTGCAAAGTACACAGAAAGAACATGTGAAGAAATAGCTGTTTGACGGGTTTGGGGAGTCCGATTTACATTCAATAGTGCACATGAATTTGTAAATCAAAGTTGACTATATAGAATGGTAGAGATCACGACGCGCTGAGTCCCTAAATCTATATGAATTTCCTTCAAATCCTTGCCTAACAACTCATTTCAAATATTCAGTGTGAGACTCAAAGGATCCCCACAGAGAGCAATCAATTCAGGCTAAAAGAGCTGAGGAGAGATTTTCTCAGCTTCTTGTTGCTGGGGAGACACGGGTTGAAGGTCAAATTCAGCTCAGTTAAAATAGTTGGGTCAAAATCCTGGGATTATGCTAAAACCCTACAAGGGCTGGATGCAAAGCAAAAAGGCTGTGCTCTAGGAATAAGGGCTAAGTGAAAATAAAGAGAAACTCATTTTTTAAAAGAATTTAGCCAACTCTCTGCAGAATCAGTGGAAGCTGATAGTAGTGTAATTTCCTGAAAGACCTCAACCTTCTTTAGCGGAAGACAGCAAATTCAAGAGTCTCTAGACCTTGCCTTTCAGAAGGAAAAACATGCTATAGAAAATAACTAAATCTGTACAGAACAGGAAAAGAGTTAATATCACCTGGTCTAAAGGAAAGATACATGTTTGACTCATGAAACAAAGACATAAAATATCTCTTATAATTGTGTTGCAGTCTTTACATTAAAAGGTGTATAGAATCTGTGAAAAGAATGGGAATAACAAGAGAGAAATACTTTTATTAAATGAAAATGTCATTCTTTAATATCATTTAAAAATATACTTTAAAAGGTATAATAAAAATGTACATAAGATTGAGAAGAATGCAAAAATGTTCATTTTCACCACTTTTACAAATCATTGTGCTGGAGGCTTGAGACAGTACATTATGCAAAGAAAAAGGAAAAAAAGTACATAGACTGAGAAAAAAGTTATTTTTTTCTTTATTTACAGATTGTTACAGGAAAAATCCCAAGGCTTCTACAAAAACAAATTCTAAAACTAATAAATATGTCTAGCAAGGTTTCAGGATACAAGTTCAATGTACAGAAATTAAATCTATTTTTATTTTCTAGTAGGAAACAATCTAACATTTAAAAAAGTCATTCAATATAGTATAAGGATTATTTTGCAAAATGTGGGACAAAAATGTGATATTCATGGCTTATAATTTTATATACGAGGACTAAACTCTGACTTTTTTTTTTTTTATCTTGCCCTAATTCCTATCTAAGGGGTCTGGGGAGTCATGACCTACAAACCCTAAATTCTCATCAGATGAGTTTTATTTGATCCTATATATTGCGACTTACTTTTCAATCTGACTCTGGCATAACACTATGAGACAAGGAAAAAATATTTAACCCCAAAATATGTTTCCTTGCCATACCTTGAAACTCCCCTGCAAAGTCTCTTGTGGAAAAAAACCCACATCCTATAGAGAAGCCCCTTTCCCCTTTGTTTTCTTTCCTTTCTTTCCAGATCTGGGAAATAATCAACTAAAAGTCAGGCATCCTTTTAAGACCCATAAGAAACATTTTACAACCTGCTCTCTCTGAATCTGCAATCTGAGAGCTTCCTCTGCACAATGAAACTTGGTCTCCACAATCTTTTATCTTAACCTGAACATTTCCTTTCTATTGATTCCAGGTCTTCAAATAAACTCAACCAATTGTCAACCAGAAAATGTTTAAATTTACCTATAGCCTGGAAGCCTCCCCTTTGAGTTGTCCCACCTTTCTGAACCAATCCAATGTATTTCTTAAATGTGTTTGATTGATGTTTCATGCCTTCGTAAAATATATAAAACCAAGCTGTACCCCGACCACCCTGGACACGTTTTCAGGACCTCCTGAGGGCTGTGTCACAGGCCATGGTCACTCATATTTGGCTCAGAATAAATCTCTTAAAATATTTTACGGAATTTGACTCTTTCAGTCAACACACACACACACACACACACACACATATATTTTTCAGAGATGAGAAACTAAGGAATGCCTGAATAAATGAAGTGATAGACTATACTCATGAACTGGAAGATGCAGACTGCTAAGGTATTAATTATTCCCATTTGGGTTCATAGATTCATTGTCCTCTCAATCTATATCCTAGACAAATACTGTGCAAGAATTGAAAGGCCTATTCTATAATTTATTAAAATGCAAAGCCCTGCAATAGGTAAAAAAGAAGAAAAGTAGAACGTCATGCACTATGACTTGAAGATATTGCCTGAATCTACTGATATCAAAAAAAGTTTGATCGTGGCCAGAGAAGAGAGATATAGATTGAAGGAAGAAAAGAGACAGTTCAGAAATTGACTCACACATAGTTAAACTCTATTTTTAACACAGTTGATCAAGGAATTCCATGGAAAAGAAAAACTTCTTCAACACATGTTGATGAAATGTTTGACAATCCCTATGGTTAAAAAGAAACGTCAGCTCCCAATGAAGATTATGCACAGAGATCAATTCAAAATGAATTATAGACTTAATTATGAAAGTTAAACAATGGTCTTTCTCAAAAAAATAAAATAGGAGAATGGGTAGGCAATGTCTTTCATGCCCTTGGATAGGCAATCATTTTATAGGGAGAATATTGAAAGCACTAACCATAAAAGGTAAAAATGGTAAATTACACTTTTGCAAAATTAAGTACAATCATATACCCTATAAAAACGTTTGGTCAATGATAGATCACATAGATGATGGAGTGGGGGGGGGTCCCATAAGATTATAACACTGTGTTTTTACTGTACTTTTTCTACATTTAGGTGTGTAAATACTTATTGTATTACAATTGCCTACAGTATTCAGTACAGTAATCTTCTATAAAGGGTTGTAGCCCAATTGCACTAAGCTAGATCCTATGCACTAGGTGTGTAGTAGGCTATACTATCTAGGTTTGTGTAAGTGCAGTCTATGATGCTCGCCCAATGACAGAATTGGCCAATGATGCATTTCTGAGAAGGCATTCTCGTCGTTAAGTGATGCATCAGTGTATTCTGAAAAGGAGATAAACAAGTGAATTATAGGCACATTAAAATGTACCCACTATTGTTGGGATTATGGACATCCACTGTAAAACTAAAATGAGATATCAAGAAACATTAGAATAGCTAAAATATAAAGATATTGGCAAGGATCTGTTTAAAATGGTACAAACACTGTAGAAAACAGTCAACCTGTTTCTTAAAACGTTAAACATATATACAACTTCCATGATCCAACAATTCAGCTGCTATGCTTTCATCCAAGAAAAACCAAAATATATGTCTTCAAAAGGCCTTCTACAAGAATATTCATAGCAGTTTTGTTCATAATAGTCCAAAACTGCAAATGTGCTTGGTATCTATGAATATGTGAATGAATGAGAAAATTATGACACAGTCATAGAAAGAAAATAACTAATAGTAAATACAGCAATGTGACAAAATCTAAAATATATTAGGAAGAATAAGATAGGCAAGGAGTACATACTGTTGATTCTAGTTTTAAGCTGTAGGGTAGGAAGTGCTGTAGAAATGTAATCAGTGGCTTCTTCAGGAGAGGAGCATGAAGGAATTTGTGGGGTGATAATATATTCTATATGTTTATGGTTGTGCAATATATTGCATAAATATGGTAATATCAGTTGATATATGCATTAAGATCTGTTTATTTTATGACATCTAAATTATTTGACCATAAAGCATTCTGGAAAAAATGTAAAAGAGAAATATTCAAGTGATTACTACATCAAAGGAGAATTTGGTGCTGAATAAAATACAACAGAAGAAGAGGGAACTGAAGGAAAAAATGAAATCTGAAACAGCTATTGCAGGATTTTCATTCATCTGGATGAACATGAAAGGGAATGCTGAGCTTTGTTTTCAGACTATTATTAAGCATTATTAAGTGAGTTTTATTGCAAGTGAAGATGCTATCAGAGATTATGTCCAAAAATTTATGGTGTTACAACTTTAATACAAAATATAAGGAAGACACATATGTGTAAGGGGATCCAGAAAGGATAGGAGTAGATTGAGTCTGTATGTTGGAATGATTAGCATATGTCTCCTTATTGGTATTACACAAATTATGAAGGTTATATTGGACATGATTTCAAGATTTTATGAACTTTTTAATTTAATTTTAAATATTTTACAATGAAAGATGATACAGGATAAAAATAGAGAAAGGTGTACTAAAAATCTTCTAAACTCAAAAGCAGAGAGAGAGAAATGGAGAGAAGGCATTCAGATCATTCAATCCTTGTTGACCCTATATGAAATAAAGAAAGCAAGTGACAAGTCGTAGAATCAAAATAAAGGGTAACTCATTGAGCTAAAAACTTTTGGAAAGTACAGAATCCAAGCAGAGGAAATAATCTCCAAACAGTGGCATGTTCTCAAAACAAAGGTTCTTGTGTCAATGCTTTGGGTATATTCATCTGACACAGACATTTTTCATCAAACAACCATCGTTGTCTCTTCCTGAGGGTAAGTAGTGTTAAGATAATTTACTGGTCAAGTTAAGTAAAATGCTTTCCTTTAAGATCAATTACTGTGTTCCAAACTAAATAAACCCAAAGATATTAAAGTATACTGGAAGACAATGTTACCTGGTGGTTTATAAGACCTTTTTGCAAAGCTGGATTTGTAGACAGGGAGATAATGTTTTGTTTAACTTCTAAGATGTTGGGTTACTGAGCTCTGTCCACATTCTTTTTGTGCAAAATTGCTTAAATTCATAACAAAATGATGACTCCATGCCATGTGGCCTGAAGATGAGTCGTGTTCAGATTATACATATTACATTTCAGCAGTTTTCTGGTGATGGTGTGGTGTGTTTTATTCTCCATACCCACTACTTCTGATTCCCAGACCTTGTAGAAGATGTGTGCATTACCACAATGGCTTTCAGCTTCGTTTTGACAAAAACGCTCCTTACTTTAATGATTCATCCTGCCCTTTGAGATCAGATGGCATAGCTAAGCTCATCTGTCTTTTGCTTAAAATAAGTTTTATCCTAACCATATGACTAAAATGTCTGAACTATTTCTCTGTCTATGTAAAACTCTACAGGTAGACATTTTCCACTTTTCAGAAAAATAAAAACATTAAATAATTTAAATTTATGGCTCTAGCTATATGGTTAAAATTAAAATTGCAGAGGGGTGAGGGGGAGGAGGGAGAGGAGCAGAAAAGATCACCATTGAGTACTGGGCTTCATACCTAGGTATTGAAATAATCTGTATACCAAACCCCTGTGACACATCTTTACCTATATAAAAAACCTTCACATGTACTCCTAAACCTAAAATAAAAGTGAAAAAATGAAATCAGTAAATAAAATTACTTAAGGGAAAAAAGTGACAAAAATTCTATACATTTCAGTGAAAGCCTTCTTTTCATAATAGTCACATTGAGAGAGTGTGTATTTGATTCAGTGTTGCTGGTGTTGCTAAGAACATTGTTGGATTTTTAAAAAAATGATTCTAGAATCCGTTAGTACATTTATATTTTTAGTCTGCACTCTTATTAGTTATATGATTAAATTCCCATGGAAAAGATTGCAGTGTTACAGGATTTATTCCCTGCCCTCCCCAGTCCTACTCCTCTCTTCGGAGTGAGTCATCGTCAACATTTCAGTGTCCATCCTCACATTCTGTGTATCATCCCCTCCTGTGTATCAATATGCAGTACATTTCTATCTTAAAAAAAATGATTTGGATCATATTATGTCCAAAGTGTGACTTGCAGTTTTCCATGTCTGCCCATATAAATTTGTCAGATCTTCTGATTACCTAGCTTTCCATTGTATGAATGACACAATTTTCTTTTTGATCTTTTGTTTTTGTTTTTAATACAGGGTCTTGCTACATCACCCCTGCCAGAGTGCAGTAGTAAGAATCATAGCTAACTGCAACCTTGACCTCTTGGGCTCAAGCAATTCTCTCACTTCTGCCTCCTGAGTAGCTTGGGACCACATATGCATGCCACCACACACGACTAGTGTTTTATTCTTAATTTTCTGTCTAGGTGAGACTTTGCTGTGTAGCCTAGGCTGGTCTCAAACTCCTGGACTCAAATGATCCCCTTGCCTCAGTCTCCCAAAGTGCTGAGATTAGAGGTGTGAACCACCATGACTTGCCAATGGTCACCCCTTGAGCTTCTAGTCTAAATAGTATGATGCCATAGACATAACATGTTAATATGATGGTAGCATATCCAGGGAGCCCAGGCCTTTGCTATAAGGCAGAGGAGAAGACAATGCATTAGGGAAGAGAGACTAAATGTCAACCGATTTATCTTCCAACTGACAGAAACTCTTTCAATCTTCATCCTATAAGAAATAGAAAATAATACATTCCACCAAGCAATGATTGCATACCATGTAACTAAGCCTATGTTCATCTGTGTTCAGAAAAACAAAATACCAAATCTAGTACAAAAGTTGTATTTACGGCTAGTATTTGTTTGAATTTGCCTAGTCCATGGCCATCCTGTAGATTTATCTGACTTTTACACTGCAGGAAATATGAGATAAATGGGAATGTGAGGACTACAACCTGTGAATCCTTCAGGTCTTTAAGAATGTCATGTATTAGTCCATGCATGGTGGCTCACGCCTGTAATCCCAGCACTTTGGGAGGCCAAGGTGAGAGAATAGCTTGAGTCTAGGAGTTTGAGACCAGCCTGGGCAACATAGGGAAACTCCATCCCTGTTTAAAAAAAAAAAAAAAAGATAATTTTTTTAAAATGGCATGTATCTATAAAACTCTCCCAAAGATGTATTGGTGCATCTATTCACAAATTTGGCAGTGTATAGTAATGCTTTAGAAAAGATAGCATTTCAATCATCAAAAGTGAGCTTAAAAATTAGTTTGGTTGAAATTGTCTCAGACTCAGTACTCACTAGATAAACTGACCTATTACATCCTGCCTTGTTATCAGTAGTATTAAACTTACTATGCAATGAGATTGGATTATGTGGATAAAATACGATAATAAATAAAAATTTTCCAAAATGATGCTGAAATAGACTGGATTTAAGAATACCTACATAATTACTTAAGAGATATTCAGAGGGTTTGGTTTTGTTTTACTTTGAATCTAAAGACAACACAATTTTGTATCCTTTAACAAATGTGTCCCTCTCTCCCCTGTCTTCTCTTCCTCTAATAACCATCATGTCACTCCAATACTGTAAGATCTTCTTTAGCATCCACATATAAGTGACAAAATTGGCATTTATCTTTTTGTGCCTGGCTTATTTTACTTAACATAATGTCATCTAGGCTCATTCAGGCTGCTACAAATGACAGAATTTTGTTCTTTTTTAATGGCTGAATAGTATTCCATGGTGTATGTACACCACATATTCTTTCTCCATTCAATCATCGATGGACATGGACACTCAGATTGATTTTGTATCTTGACTATTGTGGATAGTGCTACAATTAACATGGGATGCAATTACCCCTTTCATACAGTGATTTTTTTTTCTCCTTTGGGTATATACACACTAGTGGGATTGCTGGATTATAGGGTAGTCCATTTGTAGTTTTTTGAGGCACTTCCATACTGTTCTCCATAGTGGTTGTACTAGCTTACATTCCCAATAACAGTGTATAAGAGTTTGCTTTTCTCTGCAATGTCCTACTGTTATGTAAACTGTCATTATTAGTCAAAAGTGTATAATGGTTTCACAGAATCTTTCTATACTGTTTTTGCAAATCTGTCATCTATGTTATTTCAATATGAATAAAATGTTTAAAATGTTATAACCATTCAGAAAGCATAGTGATCACTTTTTTCTTTTTACAAATGTTTTCACTTGTTTCTTTTCTTTCACAGAAAGCTGTGAAATAATATTGATTATGTGAATGAAATGAAAATCACAGTGTTGCCTGTCTTTGGTGGAAAGTAATTAAACCTGCTGGCTTCCAAGGTAGTAAAGGAAATAAAAAGTTTACTCCAAAATACACTTCACTGATATATGTCAAGATGACTAGTCAGAAGTGCTGGAAACCCAAGAATAGCAGAAAAGCTGTTTTTTGTGGAGGAGGTTTGCATCTGTGGAGAAAGTGTGCATTGAGGCAGCCAGCCAGGCTTTCTTTGACGGACTCCCCTGTCAGGATTTAGGAAACAGGAACTGAGAGACTGACATCTTTAAAGGTCTGAAAGAGACATTTACCATCTATTCCCTCCAAGGGCTGCTACCTGGGAGATTTCATCTGCATAACAAGACCACCTTTGCTGGCCAGACCTTCTATTCTCTCCTCTTATAACCTGTGTTGCCAGGACCCAAGCCCCCATCCTTTCTGTAAACTCAAGATAGTATGAAAGCAACAACCATTTGGCCATTTCTTTGAGATATTCTATTTCATAAGAGTTACGTGCACCATAATAAATTTGTGTGTCTTTTCTGCTGTTAATCTGCCTTTTGTCAGTGATTGTCAGTGAACCTTCAGAGAGTAAAGAGGCATTTTCTTCTTTGTCTTTGCAATAGATACAATATCTTCAAACCTTAACATGTTCTGTACTTCTCAATAAAATGTATAGAAGAGGTACTGAGTTGCATATTAGCATGGGTTTTATTTTGTTGTTACTGTTGTTGTTGTTGTTTTCCTATAATCAATTTTTGGGGCTTTATTGGCCAAGAGGCCACAAACTCTTCCAGTGTAGCATGAAAGCAGCCATAGACAAAATGCTAAAACAACAAGCATGGCTACAAGAAGAGATCCTATGTCTATGAAAAATACAAACATTAGCCAGTTATAGTGGAGGCTGCAATGAACTATGATTGTGCCACTGCACTGTAGCCTGGGTGACAGAGCAAGACCAATTTTTGCACTCATGTGATTTGGAAATTTTTCATCATACAGACATTTTTGTTTCATGCTGAGGAAAGAAGTAAACATCCTTTGCCTTATATTGGGCAAGAAATAAATAACGAAACATGCACGTATAAAAATATGTCTTAAAACTGCTGTTTCTTTCTTCTTTCCAACTGCTATCTACCCAACAGCATCTATAGAGACAGGGGGAAATGTTTTCCTCCTTTTAACTTTCAAAAATTAGGGGAGGAGGCAATGCCATATCTTTCTACAGTTGTTCGGATGAAAAGTTGAGTCAATGAATAGTGCATTACCGATTACAGATTCTCATACAGATGTTAAGGAAAGAGAAACAGCCACAGAATTCGATGGTCTATCTCAGTAACTTCCAACAAAGCATTCGAGCATATGGACATGGTGTCATCTTAGTGACTCCAAAGAGGCTACTTTAGAGGAAGAAAGGGAATTTTACTGTGTTTGCACAGGGGCCTTTAGAATAAATACCCCAAGATACATAGGAAAATGTCCATTTTTAGAAATTTAGACTGTTATGAATAAAAGATACAAGAAGTGAAATTTCTGAGCAGATTAGTCTAAGAAGTTGGTTATTAGAACCTGCTAATTTTGTTTTGTTTTGCCTGTTGTTGTTTAAAACAAAGGTCCTTTGCTCTTAGAGACACTATTCCAATATCCTTCACCTAGATTCGAGTTCTTTCCTGATACTTAATATTTGTCAAAGCATGAGTAAACAGTGATTGATAGAGGCTTTGTTCTTTCAGTGAGCTTGGAAC
This sequence comes from Piliocolobus tephrosceles, assembly GCF_002776525.5. Taxonomy (NCBI): domain Eukaryota; kingdom Metazoa; phylum Chordata; class Mammalia; order Primates; family Cercopithecidae; genus Piliocolobus; species Piliocolobus tephrosceles. The sequence goes on along the minus strand of NC_045456.1, from coordinate 18,769,451 downwards.
GATAAATAGTAAGCTTAAAGTGTAAGAAAATCTACTTCCATGCTTTCCAGAAATAAATTTGCTCCTTTTATGAATGATCTGCTAGTTCTTGTAATAGATAAATTCAATAGCAAATATATTCTTGTTGGAGGTTAGAAAACAAGACCCAAAATACAGGCCACAGAAGCAGTTATCTCTGATCTTCTTCTGCTCTCCTGTCTCTTGGTTGCATTTTCCCTCGAGGCGCCATAAAAACTAGAATCCCACTACCTCAAGGTGAGTCCTAAAAACCAGAACCCCATTTCCCCAAAGCCAGCCATAAAACCTAGAAACATGACCCTAACTTTCTGTGTAGAAACTGGCCATGAAGAAATTCCCGGACCTACCTTGTTTGACTGTATGTCATAAGACCCCCCATTCCAGAGAGGGTCCTGCCCCACACCCAGAAGGAAGAAGCGCTGCTCAGAGAGGCCAAAAACAATCTAGACAGACAGGCCTGGCTGGGTTTCCCCACTCTGTCCATTAGCTTTAGAGCAGGCCCTTTTTGTCCAATCTTATTTCTAAAAATGGACATTTTCCTATGTATCTTGGGGTATTTATTCTAAAGGCCCCTGTGCATACACATTAAATAAATGTGCATGCCTTTTCTCTGATTAATCTGCATTTTGTCAGTTGACTTTCAGTGAACCTTCAGAAACTCTTTAGAGACCAAGAAGTTTGCCCTTGGTCTCCAAAGACTTTACATAGCATTTTCTCTCTACCAAGCATATGAGCTATGTATAAGCATATAAAGTATATTATATACATGCATGTAAAACATATATATGTTGACACATGCACCTTTAAACAAATTTTAGAAAACCAGACTTGGAGTCAAATTTAAAAAAAAAGAATAAACAGAGGAAGGGGTAAACAAGATAGTTGAACATATTCAGGTTGTTCAAACATTGTCTCCAGTGAGGTCTTCAGAGCCCCATATTCTTTGGCATTTCCCATTCCCTCCCCTCGGCATTTCCCATTCCCTCTCCTCCCTCCCCCTCCTTTTTTTTTTTTTTTGAAACAGGGTTTTACTCCTATTGCCCAGGTTGGGGTGCAATGGTGCGATCTTAGCTCACTGCACCCTCAAACTCCTGGGGTTCAAGCGATTCTCCTGCCTCAGTCTCCCAAGTAGCTGGAAACACAGGCGTGCACCACCATGCCCAGCTCCCATTCCCTTTTGATCTCGGGGCATAACTGGAAATTAGATACTGACTCCCAGCATCTTGGGAAGCTATTATGGATCAGTGGATTATCTGTTCTATCTGTTGCTAAGAAAGAAAGAAACACAAAGAACTTGGATTGAGGCAGACTCTCATTTGCCCTAGATGGGTCTTGTTATTTGCCTTAAGATCTTTGTCTCTAAAATAAGTGTGAGAGTAGGTTTTGCTTTATTTTTTTTAATGGCATGTGCTCACCCTGCTGTAAAGCACTGAGCAATGAGCAGGAAAAGTGGGTGCCCCTAAGAAATGCAGTCATTCCCAGTTCAGAAGCCCATTCTTCTATGAGACACTAAGCAACAGATGCACAAAGTTAGAAACCTGCAAAGGTCACATGACTGAGTGTATCTGAGGTGGACTCACTCACACTTGTGCTGCTGGGCTCTAAGGTCAGTTTAATGTGTCTCAGATTCCAAATCATTTGGATGCCATAAGTGCACCCATACAATCAGTGATTTGGCATCAACCGGAAAAGCTGCTAAATTTCTAGAACAGGGTTTCTCAGCCTCATCATCATCAGCATTTGAAACCAATATATACTTTTTAAATTTTAGATTCAGGGATTACATGTGCAGGTTTGTTGCAAGGGTTTATTGCTCAATACTGAGGTTTGGGCTTCTACAGATCCTGTCACCCAAAAAGTGAACATGGCACCCAATAAGTAGATTTTTGGTTGTTCGTTTAGTTTGTTTGTTTGTTTGTTTTTCAAATGACGCTCCCCTCCTTCTCTCCCTGCTTTTCTCCCAATAGACACAATCCCTAGTGTCTATTGTTCCCATCTTTGTGTTCATGTGTGCTCAATGTTCAGCTCTCACTTATTGGTGAGAACGCGCGGTATTTGATTTTCCATTTTTCACATTAATTCACTTAGAATAATGGCTTCCAGCTGCATCCTTCTTGCTACAAAGGACATGATTTCATTCTTTTTTATCGAAGCGGATATGCCTTTGTGGTGGGGGCTGTGCTGGGCAATGTAGGATGTTTAGCAGCATCTGTGGCCTCAACCAACAAGATGCTAGTAGGACCTATCCCATCTTTTTTACTGACAACAAAAAATGTTTCCAGACATTGTCAAATGTCCCCTGGTAGGGGGCGGGGGCACAATAGGCCCCACTTGAGGACCACTGCTCTAATGCCCATCTAATCTGGTGGTCCACATTGTGCTGAATTCCTGAGTGAATGAAGTACTAGAAAGCAAAGTAAAAAAAACATAAAATCTTTCTTAATGGAAAAACAAAATTAATGTCAAGTATCGATTCTGTGATGCGAATGAGAGCATGGACCACACATGGCTGCATCGGAGTTATGTCTCTGCCTTTCAGAGGATGCAGCCACTTCACTTTCCTTGCTATCTTTGAGTCTTAAGGCGGCTGTGGTTTGGGCTGAAGAATTTCCCTGGTGGGATTCCAGTAATAATGGATGGCTGATGCTGCCTTTCTTGTCTACCCATCTCAAAATACTCTCAAAAGCAGTCATGACTCCATACTCACTCACTCTGACTGCAGACATTCATTATCTCTGCATTGCACTATTGTCTCCACAATGGCTTTTGTGGACAACCTTTTCAATTTCTATCATTGATCCTGTTCTGATTCTTGTGGTGTTACTCACCTAGTATGGTTTGTTGTTTGTTTGTTTGTTTGTTTGTTTGTTTGTTTGTTTGTTTTTGAGACAGGACTTTGCTCTGTTGTCCAGGCTGGAGTGCAGTGGTATAATCTCAGGTCACTGTGGCCTCAAACTTCCTGGCCCAAGCCACCCTTGTGCCTCAGCCTCCTGAGTAGCTGGGAATACAGGTGCTCACCATCACACCTGGTTAATTTAAAAAATGTTTTGTAGAAGCAGAGTATCACTATGTTGCCCAGACTGGTTTCAGATTCCTGGCCTCAAGTGCTCCTCCTGCCTTTCCCTCCCAAAGTGCTGGAATTACAGGTTTGAGCCACCACGCTTCACCTCACACTAGTATCTTTTAAGGTGCTCACTTTCAAAAGAAAATAGAAAGAAAGCAAACAAACAAATAAAAGCCCCCAAATTCCATTTGGATGCTGGTTGTGGAAATGGTAATTTTTAGACGTTTTTATACAGAACACTCCAGCATTGAGATCTTTCTGCTTTCAGATACATTGTAGATGCTGCAAAAATGTGCCTGAACACAGCACAATAGATGTGTCTCAGTGCCTTGAAATGCTTCCTGTGGAAGTCTTTCTTCTTGTCTTCAGTACCCCAGAAGAATTTATTCTCTATTGTTTAAAACCCACTTAATGGAGTCACAGTCTCCATTACTATAACTACTCAAAAAGGCCTAATTAAATTTTACTTCCTCTCTTTCTTCATTCCATCCTTTTTAACTCTACTTTTAATTATATAATCTATTACCATGAGTAATTTCAATCCCAACATAAACACCAACAAATAATGTTCAACCAGCAACTACCACTAGTCAATGTCCATAATCATATAACCTGCATCGGGCCGGGCGCGGTGGCTCATGCCTGTACTCCCAGCACTTTGGGAGGCCTAGGCGGGCGGATCATGAGGTCAGGAGATCGAGACCAATGATCAACTGTAGTACATCAATATTTCATTAGGGATGTAAACCTAATGGTTTAGGGTAAACCTATCCCACATGAATACTAACCAGTACTAAAAATCCTTAATATTACTTAGTACATTCATTCATTCATTGGACATAGCACATTCCAATCAAATATACCCTCATCAAATTTTCCACTCTGAGTATCTCCTGACCCATTCACCAGGCTTTGTTCTGTTGCCCAGGCTGGAGTGCAGTGGTGCAATCATAGCTTACTGCAACGTCGATCTCCTGGGCTCAAGCAATCCTCCTGCCTCAGCCTCACCAGTAGCTGGGACTACAGGTACACACCACCATGCCTGGCTAAATTTTTTAATGTTTAGTAGAAACAGAGTAGAGACCATGTAGCCCAGTCTGGTCTCAAATTCTTGAGCTCAAGAAACATTCCTGCCTCAGCCTCCCAAACTACTGAGATTATAGGTGTGAGTCACTGCACCTGGCCTATCACTTTTTTTTTTTTTTTAATTTTACACCTTCAGTGAGCTTCATGTCTGCCCCAACATGATCATAATAGTTATTACTATGTATTGCATTTATTAATTTACATGTATCTCTACCCCATAGTCAGTAACCATCTGATATAGTCCTAGTTCCACACATCAGGCTAAACCATGGATACATCATAAAATATGCTGAGAAATGTTGCCACAAAATACAAAACAAAAGGTGACCCACAGTTTCTCCACTGATGATAAATAATTAATATCCATTCTCCTAATGGGGCAAGTGTTCTTGAAAGAGAACTTTCTTGCAATCCATCTACACTGGATAAAGGATCAAATTAAACTATAATGTATTGCCAGTAAGGATTGTTGAACAAGGCAGATACAATCAAACCACAAAGTAATAAAATAATCACTTGAAATGCATACACACACATTTGTACGCATATCTTTCTATCTCCCTCTCTCTATAGATATCTATCTATATCTGTGTATATATATACATCTGTAAATCTATATCTGTATATTTATGTCTATATCTATCTATAAAAAGTCTACATCTATATTTGTAGATCTAAAGATGTCTATCTATCTTCAAGATCTAGATATCCACCATCTATCATTCTATCTATCCATCTGGATATAGATGTAAGATTGCTTTATCTACTTATCTATCTATCTTGATATAGATAGATGTTATCTATCATCTATCTATACTGCCTGTCATCTATTTTTTATTATGTGTCTATCCCTCTTTCTGAATATAGATGTAAATAGATCTATCATTATATTTATCATTCTATTTATCCATTAAAAAATAAATTAATAGATAAATAGAATAATGGATAGGTAATAGATAAATAGAATAATCTACCTTAAATGATAAATAGATTTATCTATTATCTACATAAGATGGTTGATAGATTTATCTATTATCTATGTAAGATAATTGATAGATTTATCTATTAGCTACGTAAGATAATTGATAGATGTGTCTATTATCTATGTAAGATAATTGATAGATTTATCTATTAGCTATGTGAGATAATTGATAGACTCATCTATTATCTATCTAAGATCATTGATAGATTTATCTATTATCTATCTAAGGTAATTGATAAATAGATTTATCTATTATCTATCTAAGATAGTTGATAAATAGAATGATCTGTCACTCTATCTATTTTCTATGTAACTATCTAGCTAGCTAGCTGTTAGCTAAAATAGCTTTTGGGGCTTTCAGCTTTTTGGATGCTCAGTTCAAAATCTACTCTTCTTGTTTTCATGAACTTGACTGCTATATTGTCCTCCACATTAGACCATCTGGGTGAACAGCATTTGGCTTTGCTGGTGCCAGCCCTAACAGAACATTTGTTATTTGGAGCATTGTCTTAGTTCTGACGCTCATGCATTCTGGAGTGAATATCACATGGACAATTCAAGTTGATGCCTCAAGAAAACAAAAACCCCAGAATGGCGAGGCATAGACAATGTAGGAAACCGATTGATGATAATGAGACTCTGTTTTGTACTGTGACAAATCAAATTTGAAACACTGGAGTTATAAGAGTCCCCTAACAATATGTGGAAAATAACATATCTTGTCATGCTGAAAATGGTCAGTGAAATCTGAGTAATGGTTCCTTGGATGGATGTCATGATAATTATGATATTTTGTTGGGTTTATATGCCCATAGTATATTTTGTTCAACTCATATTTTGATGTATTTAACACAGAGGGAAGAAGATATAATACATTATTCAGATTATGAATGTCTTACATCATATTTCCCACTACTCAAGGAAACTAGACAATTGAATAAATATTACTGTCCTTGAAATACCTCTAATGTATTATAATCTCCCACTCCATGTAAAGGTCAAATTTCTAATTCAACTTAAAGTGCTCTCAGAACTAATCTCATCAAGGCAACAACAGAAGAGTATGTTTTTGCCTATCACTACCCAACAAGAAGTCTATCACTGATATTCCAAGGTGATTTATAGCACACAATATCCTTATAGTTAACAACAAATGGTGTAGCAATATCCAAGTCCACAGACAAATGCTATAAAAAGAAGCTGTACTAGTCCGTTCTCACACTGCTATAAGGAGGTACCTGAGACTAGGTAATTTATAAAGGAACAAGGTTTAATCAACTCATAGCTCAGCATGGCTGGGGAGGCCTCAGGAAACTTACAGTCATGTTGTAACGGGAAAGGGAAGGAGAAGCAAGGCACGTTCTTCACAAGGCGGCAGGAAGGTGAAGTGCTAAATGAATGGGGAAAAAGCCCTCTGTAAAACCATCAGATCTAATGATAACTCACTCACTATCACAAGAACAGCACGTAGGAAACTGCCCCCCATGATTCAGCTACCTCCACCTGGTCTTTCTCTTGACACTTGGGGATTATGGGGGTTATGGGAATTACAATTAAAGATGAGATTTGGGTGGGGACACAAAACCTAACCATATCGGTGACAAATATCCAATTTTTTCCCAACATTTGACCCACTTTCAACTCCTCCAGAAGGAAGATTGGAACATATCCATTAGAAAAATATTCTGCTGCTGACACTAGTAGTAGATCTGGTTTGCACTGACCGGGAACTTATTTTAGGACAATGAATGGTCACAGTCTCTCATTAAATACCATTTCATCTTTCAAGAGAGTTCCTTTTAGATTACAGGGACATGACATACCACTGGTACAGGACTCAATGATAAAGAGATGATAAGTGAAAATTGTCTGAAATGGAGTTGTTTCTGTTGAGTTACCTATGGTGACAAGTATGAAACTCTGAGACACTTTATGCCACATGTCTCAGTCAACTCAGGATGTCATAACAGAATCCCAGAAACTGGATGGTTTAAAAACAAACAGTTGTTTTCTCACAGTTCTAGAATATGAAAGTCCAAGATCATAGTGTTCATAGGGTTGGTTTTCAATAAGGGGTCTCTCTTCCTGGTTTGTAGATGGTCATCTTCTCCCTTTCTCCCTGTGTCCTCATGTGATCATTTTTGGGTTTTTTTTGAGACAGAGTCTTTGTCTGTCACCCAAGTTATAGTGCAGTGCCATGATCATGGTTCACTGCAGCCTCGACCTCCCAGGCTTAAGTGATCCTCCCACCTCAGCCTCCCAAGGAGTGAAGACTACAGGCATGCGCCACCACACTCAGCTAAACTTTTTCTTTCAAATTTTTTGTAGAGCAGGAGTTTCATCATGTTGCCCAGGTTTGTCGTGAACTCCTGGACTCAAGAGATCCACCTGTCTCAGCCTCCCAAAGTGCTGGAATTATAGGCATGAGCTAATGCTCTTGGACCTCACATAGTCTTTTCTCTATGTGCATGCCTTCCTGATGTCTTTTTCTCTTCTATAATAAGGAAAATAGTCCTATTGGATTAGGGCTCTGACTTCATGACCTCATGGAAACTGAATTACCTCCTTAGAGGCTCTGTCTCCGAGTACAGTCACATTGAGGATTAGTTTTAACATATGAATTTGAGGGCAGGAGAGAAGCACAGTTCAGTCCATAATAGGTGGTCTCCCACAATCCCACTACTGGCATGTGACACCATACCCAGCTAATTTTTGTATTTTTGTAGAGATGAGATTTTGCCATGTTGGCCAGGCTGGTCTCAAACTCCTGACCTCAAGTGATCCGCTTGCCTTGGCCTCCCAAAGTGCTGGGATTACAGGCATTTACCACCATGCCCTGTCTAGATGGTAGAAGTAACTCCTGGAAAGTAGATGCCCTTGGTAGAAACTCCTAGGCTTGGAAATTACGGCAGCTAGCTTCTCCAAAGAAGCTAGTGATGGAGAGAAAAAGAGAGAAAGAGAACAGAAAAAAACCTGCTTCAGGAAATATATGATAGTTCTGTGTTGTCATGCACAGAATATATCCCATTACAAATAAGTGATAAAGAATGCAAACAATAATTAGTACAGGACCAGGAGAGATTTTGCCACTTAACACAGAGACAAAGGAATAGATAATTGGCCAGGGGACACAGTGAGGGTGAGTCATTTACTTTAAAGGAATGAACAATGGCTAAGAGCATCTAGTGCTACAGAGATGAATTGAACCATAGGATAAAGACATATGGCAATTCCAAAGTTATCTGTAAGATTAAGCAGCCTCGCTAATCCAGATATTTATGCTATAAGGAGTAAACAAGGGGGAAGAAATCACCATTGCATTTCTAAAGAGCTTTAGAGACATACTTAATGGGCAAGCTCAGCAGGATGCCAGAGAATTGAAAGAAGTATTTTTATATTGTCAAGAGTCGAGTATGCTCATAGGAGGGGAGGGTATTAAAAAAAAGAGGAAAAAATAATTTACCAGAGGGCAAAGACTTTAAGGAGTGAGAAGTCATTGGAACGAGAGAGAAAGAGGTGAAAACAAGAGAGAAAGAAGGTGAAACAAGAATAAGCAAGGACATGAAATTCAAGGGAAGTTGTGTGTGTGTGTGTGTGTGTGTGTGTGTGTGTGTGTGTGTGTCTGGGACAGAGACACAAAGAGAGAGAATGAGAGAGTAAAAAACGTAAACAACAGAAAAACCTACAAAACCTAAAGACAGGGTCTTTCCTGAAATATGTGGAGGGATTGGCATTTTGCAATTCATAAAGCATTTTGTTTAGAAGGCAATTATTTTTGCACAATTCTTGCTTCTTCCCTGCTCTAGTGCTTTGGCATGGGGTCAATTATTTTTAGTTCTGATTTTTACTTAGAATTCAGCTTCAACTGTGGGAGAGGAGTCAACTCGGGTAAGCCACTTCTGCGTTTAATGCCATTTTCCTCCAATCTGTGTGATGACGCCAAACTAAGAGTTATTGTCAGAGTCAAAGAAAATAATACACATTCAACAACCTGTCAGTGGAAGACGGCACATCGCTTGGTAAAACCTATACTTACATCTTCAAACTTGTATTTGGTAACTTGAATTGTTTTTTTTTTTTTTGCCTCAGGGATAATGAATACTGTCAATATACTCAAGTGGTAAGAAGAATGGTTAGAAGCCTGTACAACACTGACTGTTATTTTATCATCTCCTGTTATTAGCACACAGCTCAGACCATGAAAGGGTTCTGGATGTAAGAATTCTGTTCCAATTTCTACTATGAATTAGGACTCAAATTTTTCCTAGGAAATGGCCTGTAAGATTCTGACTTGTCATGTTTGCTTAATGGTATATCACCATTACATTCCTATCATCTTATTAATACTTACTTTGAATTACTAAAAATATATCCTGGTAGTTTATTTCTTATAATCTTTGACATTTAAACAAAGTGTTCAGGACTACATAAAACTATACTAATTTTTAAAAGAATGTACCTATTGTATCTTTACTATAAATCACATATGTTTTTTTCCCTTTCATGAACTAAACTATTCATGTATTTAAAGTTGCCTCTGCTGGGCGCAGTGGCTCAGCCTGTAATCCCAGCACTTTGGGAGGCCAAGAGGGATGGATCATGAGGTCAGGAGATCGAGACCATCCTGGGTAACACAGTGAAACCCTGTCTTTACTAAAAATACAAAAAAATTATCTGGGCATGGTGGCGGGCACCTGTGGTCCCAGTTACTCGGGAGGCTGAGGCAGGAGAATGGCGTGAACCTGGGAAGCAGAGGTTGCAGTGAGCTGAGATCATGGCACTGCATTCCAGCCTGGGCAACAGAGCGAGACTCCATCTCAGAAAGAAAAAAAAATTGCCTCTTAGGTTAAATATACAAGGAATGACTTTATTACTTTTAACACTGAAGATAGTCACAGGAATACCAAATGACAAACATATTTTACATATTTAGAGCCTTAATAAAAACCCAATGAAGCCATTAATTCAATTTTTTTCCTCAGTGGTAAAAAGAATGTAAATTATTATCCAAATATAGAACTTTTCCTCAGTCGTAAAAGAAGCCTAAATTATTTTGTAATTATTTCAAGCTTAAAATTGCCAGGTATCTAAATATTTGATAAAGGATCGATATATACAATTGTTACTAATCATACTGATTCTTACTTCACATAAGAAATAGCAAAAACAATACACATGAGAAGAAAATAAATAAAATACAAATAAATAAAATTTATATTTGATATTCTACTATCCAAATTTCACTCATATCACATCCTTCTGCTGAAATTTTTCTTATTCTTACACTCTATTATTTGTGCTCATTGTCAATATTTTTTAACTATCTATGACATTTTTCTCTTGTTTTTTCTCCAGTTTGTTTTTTTTTTTTTTTTTTTTTTTTTTTTGAGACAAGGTCTCACTCTGTCACCCAGGCTGGAGTGCAGTGACACAATCGTAGCTCTCTGCTGCCTGGAACTCCTGGGCTCAAGCAATCCTCCTATCTCAGTCTCATGAGTAGCTGGGGCTACAGGTGCATACTACCATAGCCAGCTATCTTTTTTAAAATTTTAGTTTTCAGACATCTTTATTTCTAGGGATTGTCACCAACCATCATCACAGGTCCTGACAATTGCTTGGATATCAGAGAGACTGGCCAACGAAGTCTCTGTCCTTCAGATCCAATATCTTCTTTAGAATCTCTTCTCCGTAGTCCTTCTCCTTCTAAACCAAAATTCTCCCAGGTGTGGATAATTGAAAGTGAAATTTTACCTAGGACTTACACTTCCCCAGAGAATATGAAGGCATGAAGATCCAGAACGTATTTGCATAAGATGTGTATATCAGATTCAGGATGAGAAAAAGACAAGTTGTTTTCACCTGCTGCTTGGTGAAAGAATTTCAGTGAAGCAAACCGGAGCAGATTTAAAGACAGAGCCCAGTGATTGACACATTGAAGACTTTCATTTGGTGACTATGAGAGAAATAGATGTTGGGTTTAGTAAGTAAGAAAGATGTTTATGCACTATAGAGAAAGTTGTGTCTCTCTGGGTAGCCCGGGAGACACAACTTTCTCTATAGTGCATATTTGTATATTATACATTGTATATTACAAAATATACGAACGAGAATCACTTTATTCTTGGAGCAGCTCTCACTGTCCTTAGATGTGGGAAATTAGGATTGATATGGTTTGGCTGTGTCCCTACCCAAACCTCATCTTGAATTGTAATCCCCATAATCCCCACATGTCTAAGGAGGGACCCAGTGGGAGGTGATTGGGTCATGGGAGCCGTTTCCCCTATGCCATTCTCGTGATAGTGAGGGAGTCCTCACGAGATCTGAGGGTTTATAAGGCAGTTTTCCCTGCTCTTGCTAACTCTTTCCTGTCCCCATGCGAAAAAGGTCTTTGCTTCCCCTTTCCCTTCTGCCATGATTGTAAGTTTCTTAAGGCCTCCCCAGCCATGTGGAACTGTGAGTCAGTTAAATCCTTTTTCTTTATAAATTACCCAGTCTCGGGCAGTTTTTTATAGCAGTGTGAAAATGAACTAATACAAAGATATTTGTTTAAATTTTTCCAGTGTTAGGATTCTCACGAATCAGGTCAGGTTAATGTCTACTTGCCTTATTTTTTAATTCATATTAAGCTTAAGTACATTGCCTGGATTGTGGTGAGAGTAAAATGTATCAACAAATATACTATGTGCAGAAGAATGCTGTGTGCAGATTAGCACACTGCATGTTTATATCGAATTAACAAGTGCCCTAAATGGTTCCAAAGTTATGCAATTCTGTTGCTTTTTATTTGTAAAATATAGAAAATATTGACCATGCCGTTATATAAAATGTCATAATAACATAAGGTGGCTGACAGTTAAAGAAGCACTTGAGTAGAAGCATTCTGGATATAATGTTGGTAAAACTAGAAGACTTAAAGTATTCACCGAGGCAAAAAGGTGGCAATAAAAAAAATGTCCTGGTCTCGTAGCTCTCATTCTTAAGCTTTGGGGAGTGAGAGGGATGGAGGAAAGATGGGGAGGGAGCAAAAGGGAGACAGAAGGAGACGGGGACAGTTGGTCTAAGGAGAATGTTAATAACACGTTAAACAGGAGAGTATGAAATTGGCATAAATCCACTAAAGCAATAAGTGTTCCTATTTCCTCTCTCTCACACATGCAGGCCTCGTGACTTCAGCATTATTCATTCAACAAAGGATTTCTTAGTAATATATGCAGTCAATTTGAATAAGGAAGGCAAGGCCAGGACGTGCCAGATGTCATTGGTATCTTCTTCAGAAGAGTTACCTCTAGAGAGCAAACAGAGAGATTGTGTTACCAGGGATGTTAAGTCAAAACGAGAATGGGTATTCATTATTTATAATTAAGAGGACTAAGTTCACAATGCAAACACAGGGGAAACAAAGCCTGTCTGCCTTGTGAGTCAGCAATCCCCAAAGACTGATGTAGAGAAGGGAAGGAGGTCATGAGAGACTTGCAGAGAAGAATACAACGAAAGAATGCATGCTTGTTCTGAAATATTCCTGGAAGAACCCCGGAGGCAACTACCTCATTCCCAGATAAATCAGTGTTCTGTTTTGTCCCTCTCTCTGATCTATGCAGGTGCTATCGCCTTATGAATTCTGCAGTTGGCAATTTCAATCAGATACCACAAATGTCTGTTCATGACTGCATGCACCTCAACACCAACTTATTCATTTTATGGCTATTGTTCAAATTGCATCTTCAAGGTGTACTTGTGATTTTGCAAATAAATCAGAATCAGATGTTGTCCATCACATCCAGTGTTCTTACCTCGGTGACAGTTCTTATCTCTATGTAACCACAGGAAGATGTGCCACAGCTGGTATGTTGCAAGGTTAAGATAGGAAAGAGATGAGAGCAGTGGCTCGTGCTCGTAATCCCATCGCTTTGGGAAGCTGAGGCAGGAGGATCATTTGAGGCCAGGAGTTCAAGACCAGCCTGGGCAATGTGGTGAGACCCCGTTTTTTAAAAATTAAAACATTCACTGGGCATAGTGACATGCATCTGTAATCACAGCTACTCAGGAGGCTAAGGCAGGAGGATCACTTGACCCCAGGAGTTGGAAGCTGTAGTGAGCTGTGATTGTACCACTGTGCTCAAGTCTGGGCAATAGAGCAAGACCTGGTCTCTAAGGGAAAATTTTTAAAAGAATGAATAAGGATGGGGCTGGTATTTGATAAAGTATAGTCAAATCTCATTATTCACAGAATCTGGATTTGAAAATTCACGAAAATTTACTAGTAACCCCCAAATCAATACGCATGGTGGGCTGGGGGTCTCTCACAGATACTTACAGAGTAGCAAACAATCAGAACACATTTGCAGTTGAGGTGAAATGAGGTGACTCTGCATTCTTGTTTGAACTCATATAATAAACGTGTTCTTTTCATGAACTATTTTGTGCCAGGTTTTTCGTGTTTTTGTTTTTTGTTGGTGACTTTGAGGTTTAAAATGGTCCCCAAATATAGCCCTGAAGTGATGTTTATTGTTCCTAAGTTCGAGAAGGCTGTGACTTGCCCTACAAAGAAAATAATTCATTGAGACATGAGTGACAGCACAGTTGGTCATAGATTCAGTGTTAAAGAACAGAAAGTATATCTCAAATAAGTTAACATATCTTTAAACAGAAATACACATTTAAAAAGTTGTAAACTGACTGGGAGCGGTGGCTCATACGTGTAATCCCAGCACTTTGGCAGACAGAGGCAAGCAGATCACGTAAGGGCAGGAGTTTGAGAGCAGCCTGGTTAACATGGTGAAACCCCGTCTCTACTAAAAACACAAAAATTAGCTGGGCATGGTGGTGCATGCCTGTAATCCCAGCTACTTGGGAAGCTGAAGCAGAAGAATCGCTTGAACCTGGGAGGTGGAGGTTGCAATAAGTCAAGATCCCGCCACTGCACTCCAGCCTGGGTGACAGAGTGGGACTCCATCTCAATTAAAAAAAGAAAAAAAAAGGCCGGGTGCAGTGGCTCAAGCCTGTAATCCCAGCACTTTGGGAGGCCGAGGCGGGCGGATCACGAGGTCAGGAGATCGAGATCACCCTGGCTAACACGGTGAAACCCCGTCTCTACTAAAAAAATACAAAAAACTAGCCGGGCGAGGTGGCGGCGCCTGTAGTCCCAGCTACTTGGGAGGCTGAGGCAGGAGAATGGCGTGAACCCGGGAGGTGAAGCTTGCAGTGAGCTGAGATCCTGCCACTGCACTCCAGCCTGGGCGACAGAGCGAGACTCCGTCTCAAAAAAAAAAAAAAAAAAAAAAAAAAAAAACAAATATATATCACTCATTTGTAAGTAGATGAATGCATGTGGAATTCTAACTTTTTGATAACAGCTATTATTAGGTCTGGAGTTCATGAATGCATTATACTCAAGAGCACAGGCATTTCTGGTAGTAAGAACATGGAATACTTACGTAGAATACAATACATAGAATACTACTCAATAAATATAAAACATCTTCAGGGTATCAAACTGTAGCTGTGCCCACCGGGTCATTTTGAGGTGGTTGCGCATACATTCATCTTCGTGATAGATTGTACATTCTTTGACATAGGGCTCATTTAAATGTACTGATACTGGCTGGGCACAGTGGCTCAAGCCTGTAATCCAGTACTTTGGGAGACCAGTGCAGGAGGATTACTTGAGCCCAGGAGTTTGATACCAGCCTGGGCAACATAACGAGACTCTAGAAAAAAATTAGCCAAGTGTGGTGGCACACACCTGTGACCCAGCTACTCAGGAGGCTGAGGTGGGAAGATCACTTGAGCTCAAGAGCTTGAGGCTGCAGTGAGCCATGATCATGCCATTGCACTTCAGCCTGGACAATAGAGCAAGACCTTGTCTCAAAAACAATTTTTTTATTAAAAAATATTAATATCATATCCTCAGCACTTACAAAGAAAATATTTTTCACTTAGGAGTTGTTCAATAGCAGTTATTGAGTTCATTTTGTGTATATGAACTTTCTTTAACATGCAAAATGTATGCACATGTCACCATCTAATAATGTAAATTATCCAGAAAAAGTTTCATTAACATGCCATACAAAGAAGTGGCTTTGGCCAAAATTTTTTGGAAAATTCTTTCTATCATAATCCTGGATTGGCAGTCATTAACATCTCTAGATCTTAAATCCATTCTTAAGAAGAATTATTATTATATTTACAAGCCTGAGAGTATCCCCAGAGCAGTTGAAATTTTACATTTCCTAATACGATTTTTGTATTTACATGAATTACAGCTGCTTTCAGTTTGTCTAAAGATAATATGCAGACTCAGAAAACAGTTAAGTTAACATCTTCTCAGGCAACTAATGTCATATAGGCAACTAATGTCATATAGATTGTACTACAGTAACAGTTGAAATATTGAGATAGAAAAATGTCTTTTCCTAAATTTTATATATTCTTCCTTGATATTATTATTATTATTGTTATTATATTATTGAACAGACAGGGTCTTGCTCTGTTGCCTAGGCTGGAGTGCAGTTGTATGATCACAGTTCACTGCAGCCTCGACTTCCTGGGCTCACATGATCCTCTCACATTAGCATCCTGAGTAGCTAGGACTTCAGGCATGCGCCACCATGCCCTGATATTTTTTAGTTTTTGTGGAGACGGGATCTCATTATGTTGCCCGAGCTGGTCTCAAGCTCCTGGGCTCAAGAGATGCTCCCATCTTGGCCTGCCAAAGTGCTAGGATTCCAAGCATGAACCACAGCACCTGACCCTTCCTAGATATTCTGTACATGTAATGTGTATGTCTAGTTGCTGTACTTGATCTATACAATATACAAAGCTTTTCTGATTTACTTCATGACTTTAAGGTGTAAGATAAGATGACATATTTGGAGGTCATTTTCTATAGACACCTTAACTCAGATATTGCTATGAACGTCTACTAATGTTATTGGTAGTGGGACAGATATATAACAGTATACCTCCCTTTGCTTTAAATTTGATATTCTTGTATGTGCAAATTGTGAATGACTGTAAGTGAAAGATACATTGCAGTTTAAATAGAAAATCCATTGCAATTTCAACAGAAACAAAACACCACTAATTGAATTTTTATAGAGTCTGTTTAAATGAAATTTTAAGGAATGTCTTATTAAAATGTATCCAACTAGTAAATGTACATTTTAGGATGTGTTCTCTAAAAGAAGAAAATGAAATTTGTTAAAATCTAAGGACTCTTGAATTGGTACTATCTCTTTTACATGAAGTATACTAACATATTAAATTAAAGGTATTTGTCAAATCTATAGCTAAGTCTTTGTTAAGATTGCCTAATGAATCAACATGTGTTGGAGCATTTCCCCCCTGGAAATGGGGAAACTGGAAATTGGGGTGTTTTGTTGAAAGAATATTAAGCTCGTTAATGATTTGTTTACAAGTCACTGGAGCAGGCTGGCAGCTGCTGGGGAGTAAATCCATGGTGATTTTCTAGAAACATTGTTGAAATATTAATATGATTCTTAAGACCATTTTAGCTAGTGATCTTTCTATTTGTTGGTTTGTTTTTGTTGAATCTGGTTTAAATATATTTCTCAGTGATTCTGCATGTTTTATGGTGAACATGCTAAAATTTCTGCTTCTCCAAATCAATAGAAATAAAACATTAGATGTATGGAATACATATGTGTATATAGGAGATATAGGTGCATGCATAGGACTGAGATATCTGATCCTAAGGAAATAGATTTTTGGTCTTAATGTTTTATCTTTGGTGAGGACCAGTAGAATCATGGTGCATACTGCTTAGGATATGCGTGAATGCAGGGACTGGAATTGACTGTCTATGTGAGACAAATATTCCAAAAGAATTTCTATATTAAACTGCAATGCCATGACATGTATTCTTGTGCCTGGGTCTACAGAAATGCAAAATGTCTTCTCTGGAAACTGCATACAGAAAGAGTCCTGGCTAGGAGAGCCAAACAGGTTAGTTCAGAATATGTCTGACATCTAAATGACAAGACAGGTCATCACCAGAATCTGCAGCACACTCTAGGAGAGAACTGACACCAGAGGAAGTAGAGATCATGAAACAATGTAACTAAAATCTTTAAACAAGTATGATTGAAGTTTATATTGTAAAAAGGAAAAAGATGCATAAGTAAAATATGACAGGAATATACATTTGTATAAGGATATATATGACAGATATAAAAATGTATAGAATATGTGTACATACACATACATGCACATACAGCATATACATACACATAGGACACAGATATACATACATATCTACATATAAATGTACATTTTCATATACAACAATTGAAATGCACATCTATATCCTAAAAACATTTTCACTCATGTTCAAGTTAAGGAACTGGCAACATGTTTAATCATCTAACCTTGTTCATAAGTGTGAAATACTATACACAAATTGTTTCTCAAAAGGTGTTGGAAGTTATGGTCAAAGTTGCTAGCTTACTGATAGCAATATTATTTTCCTGTAAATGTGAAAATATATAGGACAATTTGAACAGTTATTTATTTTGAATGGTGTAAATGTAGGTGCATTTTATATTATCTATATGATGTATCCATTAATATATGCATATCTATATTTCTATTATCTGAATATATGTGTGTGCATATGTCCATGTTTTACTGTTAGTATATGTTTATGATAAGTAGATATAATTAGTTGTTTTATAAGATGTGAATATGGGGAACAGGATATATAATCATTTAAATGAATATAAAAGCATTTTCAGTTTCCTCTAAAATTGAGTATAGAGAACATTGCTTCAACTAATAACAACTAAAAAATAGTAACAATAACAATAAGGAAAGCCAAAAAAAATTTAATGAAGCAGGGGATGGTTGTGGTGAAAGCAAGAACTGCAAATACTACAACTACCTGGATAAGGGCAAAATAAAAAGTCTGGTGAGCTGCAGCTATTTTTGTACTTCTGGGCATTTTCAAGTCAAAGTGCTGGACAAGAAGCTGTGGCACCCAGGCAGAAGTTCCTACTGGGCAAGAAAAGAAATAACCAGCAAGCAAACTGCAGAGCTGTTGACTCTATAACACAAGAAAGACACAACTGAAAGACTTGAGTGGCCAGGATGCTGGTGCTAAGCCTGAGTTTCTGCCCTTTTTCCTCCTAAATATTTGTTGATTCTAGCTCTAGGTGGAGCAGGACACTAACAAGCCTAGCATCTTTCAGAATATCATTGTTTCCTATATTATTTAATATAAATATGATAATTTCTATATTTGGGTTACCTGGGGGTGTATTTCTATTGACTCATTTTCTCTTTCCTGTTGAAGATTTAGTCCTATCTCTCTCTTTGCATGCATAACTTGTTCTTATCTAATATTCTACAGTTGTGAATAACACTTGCATAGGCTCTGAAAGGTAATTTTGCCTTATTAAATATCATACATATTACAAATGTATGGTAACTAAATGGAAGGAAGTAGTGCAGATACAGCCCAAACATATTTTTCATGCAGTATTATAATTTCATATTGACAACCAAATGATTCAGAATATTTTTGAGAATCTTATGATAACAGTTTTGGATGTTTGGGAGGTTGAATAGCATAAGCTGCTGCCCATGTGTAAATTATCATAGCCTTGTTGAAGAGTTTAGAAGTGGTTTTGTATAACTGGAAATGTATGTTTTTATATACAACACATTCAAATGAGCATCTATACCCTAGAGAAACTTTGGTTCATTTTCATATTCAGGAATGTGTGACATGTTTCCTATCAATCCTGTTTGTAAGTGTGAAATACTGTAAATGAATTGTTCATCAGATGGTGTTGGAAGTTGTGGTCAAAAAAGATGTTAGCTTACTGGTAATGACACTTTTTCCTTCAAATGTTAAAATATATTGGAAAATTTGAAACAGTGTTTGTGAATGGTAAAAATGTGGGTGAATTTTAGATTGTGAGCTCAGGGTGAGAATTGAACTAATAATAAACATTGATGTATGTTACATATCCATTGTTTTTTCAGATTATATTTTATTTACTAATGGTTAGTTATACTTATTAAATTATTCTTTGTGTTGTAACGTGCTGTCTCTCCTTCCCTCCTTCCCTCCTTTCTTTCTTTCTCTCTTTTCTTTCTTTTCTCTCTTCTCTCTCTCTCTCTCTCTCTCTCTCTCTCTCTCTTTCTTTCTGAAATGGGATCTTGCTTTGTCACCCAGGCTGGAATGCAGTGGTGCAACTGTATAGCTAGCTCACTGTAACTTCAAACTCCTGGGCTCAAGCAATCCTCCCAACTCAGCCTCCTGGATAGCTGAGACCCGGTGTATTAGTTCATTCTCACCCTTCTAATAAAGACATACCTGAGACTGGGTAATTTATAAAGGAAAGAGGTTTAATTGTCTCACAGTTCCGCAGGGCTGGAGAGGCCTCAGGAAACTTACCATCATGGCAGAAGGGAAAGCAAACATGTCCTTCTTCACATGGTGGCAGCAAGAAGTGCTGAACAAAACGGGGCAAAGCCCCTTATAAAACCATCAGATCTCATGAGAATTCGTGCACTATTATGACAACAGCAGCATGGAGGTAACCACCCTCATTATTTAATTACCTCCGACTGGGTCCCTCCCACAACCTGTGGGGATTACAGGAACTACAGTTCAAGATGAGATTTGGGTGGGGGCACAGCCAAACCATATCACCTGGCCCCAAGCGATCCTCCTGCCTCAGCCTTCCAAAGTCCTGAGATTACAGGCATAAGCTACCACATCTGGCCCACTCTTCTAAAAGTAAAAATCCCTCTAGCAGCTGTGAAAGAAAGTATGTTTATAATAACATTTTGTTTATCTCTTAGAGAAACTAATTAGAAGATATAAAATAAATTTTGGCAACTATTAGCTTAACTTTCTTTAACATACAAAGTCTGATTTTCTTTATAATGATTTGATTATAGCATATTTGATAATTAAAAGTATCTAAGCAATTACATGGAAGGTTATTTAGATACTGTGAAGTAATAAATCATTTTTTTCTGAATTTTGAAATCTCTAAATTTAAATTCTAATTAGCTGTACAGTTAATGTTGCTGTATTTGACTTTCCAAAAATAAAAAACAAGATAAAAGCAAGGGCATTATTTGCAAATATATATTGAACATTGATAGTATCCCTACGTTTCCATTTTCACTTGATTTTTACAACAACCTTTCGGATTTGTGTGTATTGCAGTCTACATTTGACATGTAGAAACTGAGATTTAGGCAAGATGTGTTTTTTGCTTGATGTCTGTTAGTAACTGGTTGGGCTGGATTGTGAAAACCCAGAATTGAATTGCTAGAATATTTAGGTGATTCAGAGCTCTCTCTCTCTCTCTTTCTCTCTCTCTCTCAAAAATGCAACATTACTTGGATAACATAACATTATGCCCCAGCAAAATCGAGGGTATCACATCAAATTTGAAAACAAGTTAAAAGCTGCTTAAATATGTATTTCAAATTAGTTTTACAGAAAAATAATTGTGAGTGGGCTTTGCTACTAAAATATCCATAACTGATCTAACTACTAGGAACTGAATATGTCTATTCTTACCTTTGAAGAAAAATCGTTTTCAAACCTGTGAAACATTGACTATGGCTCAGACTATGGACGCCTAATTGCCTCACTACTGTGCTGTCACTGCGCAAGGAAACCATCAAGCAATGTATTAGGAACATTCATTACTCACTTCAGCAGCTCACTGTTTATCTACAGAAATATCTGCTGGAGCTGAAGGATTCTGTGTAGCGAGAATAATGTGTTGCCAAGTCTTTCTGGAGAGACAGCCAACTCAGGATTCAATAACTCATCTCTGTTAAATATGTCCCTTCCTTCATCTCATGGTCATTTTCTCAGGTTAGGTATCTGTAATCTCTGTCAAAAATTATTGCAACAGCTTCTCAGCCAGTTTACCAACCTATACTTTTAACTGATTTTCCGAATCATTAGTCTTCATGAAACTAGGAGACCTTCCTAAAATTCAGATAGAATCATGTCAGCATAAAATGCTGGCTTCCTTCAATATCCTATTATTCAATGATTACAGATAACAACAATCTTCTAGCCTATAGCAAGACACTCTTTCATCCACCACACCCTCATCTCTCCCTGTCTCCACCACACCCCCCGCCCCCCCCCCACACACACACACTTAAAATACCAAGAAGCTTCAGGATTTGTGCATCGTAATTAATATCAGGGAATATTTTCTTCAACTTCTATAGCTGCTAATCTTTTCTGGGGCTTTCAAAGCCTCTGCATAACAGTGTAATTATTTTACTGTATATTCCCTGGCCATTTTGGGTTCTTAATGTCTGAGTAATGAAGCAGATGAAAGGGTCATGCTACTGAGCATGGTATTGGGTCCCATTCTTCAGAGGGAAATGTATTTTTTTCTGCACAAAAGGGAAGAAAAAGCAGTTAGTTTTTAGTGTAGGGAATCAATGGGGTGCCACTTAGATTTCAGTAGTCTTTGCCAATGGGAAAATGGGTTAACCCAACAAAATCAAGACCATCAATGAGTCAGACCCCAAACAGGTAAAGGTTTGGAAGAACTCATTAGAAAAGACTCACCCTGTTCAACTCAGTTGCTGGGAAACAAAAAGCAAAGAGAACATGGAATGAGTTGTTGAACAACTATTAACACAATACTGCTGCAATATGTTATAATACCCACTTTTGTATTGCTTATTAGTACAATAGTGCTTTGGATTTATAGATTCAATGCCATCCCCATCAAGCTACCAATGAGTTTCTTCACAGAATTGGAAAAAACGGCTTTAAAGTTCATATGGAACCAAAAAAGAGCCCGCATTGCCAAGACAATCCTAAGTCAAAAGGACAAAGCTGGAGGCGTCACGCTACCTGACTTCAAACTATACTACAAGGCTACAGTAACCAAAACAGCATGGTACTGGTACCAAAACAGAGATATAGACCAATGGAACAGAACAGAGTCCTCAGAAATAATACCACACATCTACAGCCATCTGATCTTTGACAAACCTGAGAGAAACAAGAAATGGGGAAAGGATTCCCTATTTAATAAATGGTGCTGGGAAAATTGGCTAGCCATAAGTAGAAAGCTGACACTGGATCCTTTCCTTACTCCTTATACGAAGATTAATTCAAGATGGATTAGAGACTTAAATGTTAGACCTATTACCATAAAAACCCTAGAAGAAAATCTAGGTAGTACCATTCAGGACATAGGCATGGGCAAGGACTTCATGTCTAAAACACCAAAAGCAATGGCAGCAAAAGCCAAAATTGACAAATGGGATCTAATTAAACTAAAGAGCTTCTGCACAGCAAAAGAAACTACCATCAGGGTGAACAGGCAACCTACAGAATGGGAGAAAATTTTTGCAATCTACTCATCTGACAAAGGGCTAATATCCAGAATCTACAAAGAACTCAAACAAATATACAAGAAAAAAACAACCCCATCAAAAAGTGGGGAAAGGATATGAACAGACATTTCTCAAAAGAAGACATTCATACAGCCAACAGACACATGAAAAAATGCTCATCATCACTCGCCATCAGAGAAATGCAAATCAAAACCACAATGAGATACCATCTCACACCAGTTAGAATGGCAATCATTAAAAAATCAGGAAACAACAGGTGTTGGAGAGGATGTGGAGAAATAGGAACACTTTTACACTGTTGGTGGGATTGTAAACTAGTTCAACCATTATGGAAAACAGTATGGCGATTCCTCAAGGATCTAGAACTAGATGTACCATATGACCCAGCCATCCCACTACTGGGTATATACCCAAAGGATTATAAATTATTCTACTACAAAGACACATGCACACGTATGTTTATTGCGGCACTATTCACAATAGCAAAGACTTGGAATCAACCCAAATGTCCATCAGTGACAGACTGGATTAAGAAAATGTGGCACATATACACCATGGAATACTATGCAGCCATAAAACAGGATGAGTTTGCGTCCTTTGTAGGGACATGGATGCAGCTGGAAACCATCATTCTTAGCAAACTATCACAAGAAGAGAAAACCAAACACCGCATGTTCTCACTCATAGGTGGGAACTGAACAATGAGTTCACTTGGACTCGGGAAGGGGAACATCACACACTGGGGCCTATCATGGGGAGGGGGGAGGGGGGGAGGGATTGCTTTGGGGAGTTATACATGATATAAATGATGAATTGATGGGTGCTGACGAGTTGATGGGTGCAGCACACCAACATGGCACAAGTATACATATGTAACAAACCTGCACGTTATGCACATGTACCCTAGAACTTACAGTATAATAAAAAAAAAAAAAAAAAAAAAAACAATAATGCTTTGGGGTTTATTAATAGGTACAGAAGCAGAGAAAATAGCAGTGAGGCAGCCTTGTGGATATGGCTCTCTGGCTTCTTGCTACAAAGACTATCGTTTGATTCAGGACCAGTTGATGCCCTTCCAAATCTATTCCAGCATGTTTGCGGAGGTGGCTGCTTGATGCATGGTAGCCTATGAGATTCTTCCACCGAAGCCAGAGATGCTTCCCTTCCTTTCTCCTTCATTCAACTATTCTTAATTACTTCTGGCTTGCACAGCCTATCCCAGATTTCTCCAGACTTCTTTCACACCTGCATTTTCCTTAATAAAAATAAAAGATTGAGCCAGGCATGGTGGCTCCTGCCTGTCATCCCAGCACTTTAGGAAGCCAAGGCAGATGGGTCACTTAAGCCCAGGAGTTCGAGACCAGCCTGGGCCACATAGTGAGACCTCATCTCTATGAAAAATTAGCTGGACCTGATGGCATGAGCCTGTAGTCCCAGATACCTGGGAGGCTGAGGTAGGAGAATCCCCTGAGCCCAGGAAGTCGAGGCTGCAGTAAAGCCATGGCAACAGAGTAAGAACCTGTCTCAAAAATAAAAATAAAGTATAAGAGATTGAAGATAATTTCCTGGGCAGCAGTAATACATTGCTTTTACAAGTCAAACAATAAAAAAAAAAAATAAGGCTTATAATATGCAATTGCCAAATGATCAAGGTAATTTTATTGACATTAAGAGTTAGGATCACAGCCTGGGCAAGACAGCAAGACCCTGTCTATACAAAAAATTTTTTAATTAGCTGGATGTGTGTGTGTGCCTGTGGTCCCAGCTACTCAGGATGCTGAGATGGGAGGATCATTTAAGCCCAGGAGTTTGAGGATGCAGTGAGCTATGATAACACCACTGTACTCCAGCCTGAGCAACAGACCAAGACCCTGTCTCTAAAATAAATGAATAAAATAAAATATTTAAAAAGCATTAGGATCAAAAGCTATGCTCTAGAGGACAAACAGTTTAATTAAACAGATGTCAAAGACCAAGTACTAAAATAGAGCAAGAATAGGTAGAGCTAAGAGAAAATATGAATATATGGGTGACATTTTTTCTTGGTTCTTGTAAAAACTATAATGGGAAAAAGCAAATAAACAGACGTTACTTTGCACAATCACATTTGTACATTGTGATTTGTGTTTAGCTTGGAGATTAAATGTCAAAACCCAACCCTTACTTAACATTTAAAGTCCACTAGTGCCAACCAGAATGAGTTTCTTGATAATATAAAATTCTTGACAATGCATAATTCCTTATAAGTTATTATTGGCAAGGTAGATCATACAATGCCACATCCTATAGAACCAACCAAGAATTCCTAGCTTCTCAGGAATTCTCACCTGCATTTTCTAAGGAATTCTCAACCAAGAATTCCTTACTTCTGAGCTGCTCAGAAGTAAGCTCTTAGCTGTTCATGAAAAGTAAAGGAAGACTCAATTGTCATGGTGGATAGTCAACTTTGATCTCTCCAAGTGTCTTAATTTGTGTTGTAGATAAATTTATAGCCTCCGGGAAACTGGAATATGGTTGACTCAGCCATCAGCCTTGTGGCTCTCAATAATTCAGAGATCAAACTTTTATTTTCATCAATGAATTGGAGAAGACTAATAAGAATTTTTCTCTGTCTTGTTGAAGACACTAAAAAGTAGACACAGTTCATTTCATAAACGCTTAGGAAGGCCAGAACTGACCACCAATTGGTTCTAGGGAATTACAGCATGAAAAATATGCAAAAATAGCAAAAGGCAAAGAAACAAAAATCCTGTCCATTCATAGTTCCAAACTCTTTTCTCTAGTTTCACAGCCATTTTAATTTTTCATAAACTGTCTTCACTTGATGTACAATTTCTATGCATATAATAGGCATTGTGGATATTATATCTCAGTAGACGAACATATAAGAACCTAAGTTTGACTACCAGCACGTCATTATATGACTGGGGTAGATTGCACCCTCTCCTGGAACATGGTTTTTCATCATATATTTTAATTCTAATCACACAGAGCTCATCAAATGGGATGAAAAATTTGCTACATATTCCAGTGTAGTGAAGGTTATTATCATCAAGTAGTAATTTTAAATTAATGTAGTAATTTTCCATTGCCTTTAAAAATTAATTTTTCTTTAGAGGTTATTGGGTGCTAAAATTTCATCTAATCCTTCTGAATAGTTGTGTTCAATCTAAAATATTTTTTGAACAACTTAATATATTGTTAATAGTAGCTTACTACATACCAGGCATCCTTGCAATGACTTACCAAGTCAGTCATACAGTAGGTATTTATTTTTATCTTTCTTTCACATATATAAGAATCAGATTCATATATGATAATGAACTTCTCCCAAATGTCAGCAGTCAGTACATTCCTCAGCTCCAATGCTATATGCTGTATTTGGGAACCAAAATGATTCAGATCTCCACTTCTGTATTTCATTTCAATCTCTGCCTCTACCTCCAAATTTTATGCTCTCATGTTCTCATTTTCTTTGTAATTAAAAGTATTAATACAGGATGTTTGAATTCTGTTAGTATTTTATAACATTGCCTTTGAATATGTGAGTTTAAAACAGATGTAAATGTATTTATCAGCTTCTAGAGCTATAGAAAAAAGTAAAGCTCCTCAAATGGTAAGATACTTTGAAGGTGACTCCTAATAGTTCTGGGATCAAAATTTTATTTTAAATTAAGAAAAGTAAATGCTATGAGCCATTTCTTAAAAAATTGTGTTCAACACCTATACCTTATTGTCTTAAATTTTAAATATAAATATGATACAAATAAAATCTATTATTACAGACATGAAAAAATAAAAATAATACTATTACACACATTTGTATTAAAAACTTTAGTTATTAATTCTAAGTTGTGTGGCATTAAAACATCCCTAAATGATTTCAAACTTTAGACAACACATCTGCCACCTTCTATTCCTAGGGATTGTCTTTTGCACGAGATGAACACAATCATTTGCATGCAATTCTCATTCTTGCCTGATATAATAACGTCTACAACTCAATAAATAAAAGGACCTACTTGAAAGAGCTGTGACAGTGATACGGTAATTGCATGTCAGGTTGAATCTGCCTTTGATGCCCACGTTTGTAGATTGTATCTCCAGTTCTTAATTTGTTTCACTCTTCTTTCCTTATTCCCTTGCCATGCCAACCCCTTCATCTATTGTCATGTTCTTGCAAGTTTACTTCATCTTTCTCCTTACATTTTCACATTTTCTAAATCTCTCTCATTGGCGTATCCTCTGAAACAGGATAGTTAGAGGCAAAAGGACAAAATAATCAAGAATGAATAAAAATAGGCCAGGCACGGTGGCTCATGTCTGTAATCCCAGCACTCTGGGAGGCCAAGGTGGATGGATCCGTTGAGCTCAGGAGTTCAAGACCAGCCTGGGCAATATGGGGAAATCCTGTTTCTCAAAAATAAAAAATTAACCAGGCATAGTGGTATACACCTTGTGGTCCCAGCTACATGGGAGGCTGAGGTGGGAGGATTGCTCTAGCATGGGAGGCAGAGGTTGCCGTGAGACATGATCATGACACTCCACTCCAGCCTGGGTGACAGAGTGAGACCACATCTCAAAAAAAAAAAAAAAAAAAAAAAAGCCCATGTTTCATAGTTCTACTGTATGGACACACTATATTTTGTTTATTTGCTCATCCACTGATGGCCTACGGAGTTGTTTTCTCCTTTGACTAGGAGGAAAATGGATAATATAAACATTCATATGCAAGTGTTTATTTGAATACCTGTTTTCAATTATGTTGGATATGTATCTAGGAGTAGAATTATTTGTCAGGGAGATGGTGGAAGGGGAAATGAGGAGGAACCACTTAGTTTCCTTTGGGGGTAATGAACTGCTTTGGAACTAAATACTGGTGACGGTGTTATAGGACTATCAGGTTCATACGGCCACTGTGCAGTAAGAGACCAATTACATGGAGACAGTAGGATTTGCAGCAAAGTGTTTAATGATCACATAGCATCGAGCAAGGAGATGGAAGGAGATCATTACATCCATCTTCCTGAGGATTTCTTGGCTGGTCTTCAAGGGAATCATGGAAACTTCAAGGGAATCATGGAACTTCAAGGTGTCTTCAAGGGAATCATGGAAAATGGGGGACTGGAGAATTGGAGTTGTTGATTGGTCAGGGCAAGGGGGATGAAACGAGGATGTGGAAACTGCACACTTTGGTGAATCAGCTTCTCATAGAGTTCCTCAGATTGCTATCAGTGGTGTCCTTCAGGCCAGCTGACATAATAGTGGTTTCATCAGTGTGCAGGATCTGCAGGAATACTTTAAAGGGAAAAGCTAATGTTTTATAATGTTCCAGTTGTTATCTAAAGAGCAGTTAAGGGGAACTATCATCTTGTAACAGGGTCTGTGTGATTCTAGGAGCACAGGCACCAAACATCTATGAGGAATTGGGTCAGAGAGGAAGCTGACCTCATAATGAGTACTGCAAGACTGCTTTATTTTCATTTCTTCCTATCCCTTCTTTCCTGAATAATTTCATAACGTTGATAGGGACAGTTTCAGTGGTTGTACAACCTTGTAAATGCACTAATGGTCACTGAATTGTACACTTCAAAGTGTTGAAAATTAAATGCTTAGAGAAGGTTTTATTTCTGAGTGCTAGTCATATTATAACTTAGACAAGATTCTTAATTTTAATATGGATTTAAAACCTAATATCTAGGCCAAGGATGCTATTAGCTTAGGTGTAAAAGTAATTGCAGTTTCTACCATTAAAAGTAATTTCCAAAGCACAATTACATTTGCACCAACCTAATACCAAAAACATAAATTTTAAAAACCCTTTCCAGGAAATATTAAGTCTATTTTATACATTCCAAAATACTACATGTTTTGTGCTATTTAAAGATGCTATGTAACCATCACAGATATTTAATTTTGCTGGAGAAATTTATCTGAGATTGGCTTTTGGAAAAGGTTTACCAATGTAGGCATGTGGAAATAAAGCAAATATTTCTCTTCCTCAGTCTTTTTTTTTTTTAAATCATAGAGCCTACACAACTCTTACAATGAAGCACCTTCAACTCCCATGCCTTGGAAGGTGGTGTTAGAAATGGATTCAGCCACTTTGACCAATGCTTTACCACCTCTGTCAAAGTTAAATTTATATGCCCATCTTATAATCAAGAAATTTCACTTGTTATTTATCCAAGATAATTCAAATAGTATGTCCACAAAGACACTTGTTTATTCATGTTCATTGCAGTGTCATTCATTATAACCACAAGTTGACAATAGTTCAGGTGTCCATCAACGAGAGAATGGACCAACAGATGACGGTATTTGCATAATGGAGTTCTAGTAAACAATAAAATAGAGGAACTTACCAAGACAGACAACAACATGGATTAAATGAGAAGCTGGGAACAAAATAAACTATGCATTTATTTTAGAAAACCTTAACTTGAGCCTTAAAAAAAAAAAAAACTCTAAAATGGCAATTTCTTATTTTAATTGGAGTATTTCATCCATTTATATATAATGTAGTTAATTATATGGGTGGATTTAGGTCTAGCATTTTTCTGTTTGTTTTGTATTTGCCCATTGATTCTATTTTTCTGCCCCATTAATTCAATTTCTCAGTAGACAGCTTTCCAACTTCTCCCAAGGAGCTCAAATAGTTTAAATTTTCTTTTCCATTTAAATTCTTTTAAATTTGTCCAGCAGAATAAAATATCTGTGATGGTCACATAGCGTCTTTAAATAGCACAAACCATATAGTATTTTGGAAGGTATAATATTTTAATTTGTCTAGTGATTATTTATCTATAGCTCTTTCTTATTGCTTTTCTAGTTGTTGTAGGAAAGTAAACAAACATCTTTTATTTAATATAGTCTATGGATTTTTTGTTTGTTTATTTATTTATATTGAGATGGAGTCTCACTCTGTCACCCAGGCTGGAGTGCAGTAGTGTGATCTCAGCTCGTTACAACCTCCACCTCCTGTGTTCCAGCAATTCTCCTGCCTCAGCCTCCTGAATAGCTGGGATTACAGGCATGCAACACCACACCCTGCCTAATTTTTGTATTTTCAGTAGTGATGGGGTTTCACCATGTTGGCCAAACTGATCTTGAACTCCTGACCTAATGATCTGCCCACCTTGGCCTCCCTAAGTGCTGGGATTACAGCCATGAGCCAGGGTGTCTGGCCTATTTAATACAGCCTATGATGATAATATCATTATTATTATTCCTTGTCACTAGAAAGTAAGAAACCTTATCACAGCATAATTCATATTAACTCCATTTGTACTTTGGTTGTCATAAACTTAATATCTATACATGTTAATGACTCCACAAGAAAATGACACATATTACACTTTATATCATAAGGTGCCTTTGAATATATTACGAGAAAGGAAAAAATTATTTTCTTTTACCCTGATGAATTCCCCAATTACTCATTCCTTATGATCATCTTTTCCTTGAAATCTTTAAAGATATGTGGAGTTGTGGCTTTGAAGGAGTTGATGGCTAAGTTCAATGTCTGCACTATTTTGCATTCAGTTTTTATTCACTGCTTTTTCTCTTGAATATGAGCCCTACTTCTCTGTGTGATTGCAGTATATATTTACTACATTTTCATGGTGGATCATATATTGTAAAGAATTACGATTCTTTTGACTTCTTCTTCTTCTTCTTCTTTTTCTTTTTCCAAGACATAGTTTCACTCTTGTTGTCCAGGCTGGAGTGCAATGGTACGATCTCGGCTCACTGCAACCTCCAGCTTCCAGGTTTAGGCAATTATCCTGCCTCAGCCTCCTGAGTAGCTGGGATTACAGGCATGCACCACCAAGACCAGCTAATTTTTGTATTTTTATTAGAGATGGGGTTTCACCATGTTGGTCAGGCTGGTCTTGAGCTCCTGACCTCAGGTGATCCACCGGCCCCAGCCTCCCAAAGTGAGCCACCACACCCAGCCCTTTTAACTTCTTTTGAGCATTTTTTTTTTCTCATTATATGACTGGCTGATAGTCTTGGTTTTGTGGAGGACTGGATTTATTTTTTGTTAGGGTGTATGTGTTTGTTAGGGTGTATGTGTTTTGGTTTTCTAGTTAGTCTTAGGTCAAGTCTATAAGCTGCAGTACATGGCATTCACTGCTAAATGTGATTTTAAATTTTTCTTGAGAAACAGAGCATTGCACATTCTCACTAAGCAGGACTCAAACTCTAAAATTCCTTTCCTGTGGATGACAGCAAATGAAATTGTTGCTTTAGTGTTTCAGCCTTCTGGTGCTGGTTTTTGTGGGATCACCCACAATTTCCCCCCAGGAATTGGCAGTTCAGACCCCACTCCAGAATTTGAGTATGGTTGTTAATCCTAAGACTCTCTTGTTAATCTTCAGACACTCCATCTTGAGACACCTCTAGAAAAAAATGACACTGAATGATTTTGAATTCTAATTGTCTCACACCAGCTGATGCTTGCACTTAAGCTAAATGACAATATATAAATGTGTAAACCACCGAGTGTGTCTCCTTTCAGGAGTCAACATCTACCTAGTTTTGATCTACTTTTCATTACTTCTCAATCTCCTCAAAGAGTTACCCGTGGTCAGGTGTGGTGGCCCATGCCTGTATTCCCAGCACATTAGGAGGCTGAGGTGGGAGGATATCTTGAGCCCAGGAGTTCAAGACCAGCCTGGGCAACATCACAAAATCCCAACTCTACAATAAATACAGAAGTTAGCCAGGCATGATGGTGCACACCTGTGGTCCCAGCTACTCGGGAGGCTGAGGTGGGAGAATCACTGGAGCCCAGGAGGTAGAGGCTGCAGGGAGCTGAGACCACATCACTACACTCCAGCCTGGGTGAAAGTGCAAGACCCCACCTCAAAAAAAGAAAGAGAGAGAGAGAAAGAGAGGGAGGAAGAGAGGGAGGGAGGGAGGGAGGGAGTGAGGGAGGGAGGAAGGAAGGAAGGAAGGAAGGAAGGAAGGAAGGAAGGAAGGAAGGAGGAAGAAAAAGAAAGAAAGAAAGAGAGAGAGAGAGGAAAGAAAGAGAAAAAATAAAAAGAAAAGAAAAACAAAAGTTACTTGTTTTTTGTTTGTAATTGCTATCTGTTGAACTGATACTCATTTAAAATACAATCAATCTAACTCAACTTAAAAGTAGAAAAAACATAATTTCATTTCTATACATTGTGAGAATAATTATAAAACTCAAAAGTCATTGATGTGTTTAAAAATAATATTTAACAAAATAGAGATGGAAGAGACATTGCTAAATCAGATCAAATATATCTGTAAAATACCTCACATAATAATGATGAAATACATTTTTTAAATAATGAAAAATGTAATAAGCCACTTTATCATGGTTCTAGATGTCTTAATGAAGTAATTCAAGGAACAACAAATTATTTATATGTATTGGAAAGGAAGATAGAAATGGGTCATTATTCATAAGTGACACAACCCAGTCAATAGAAAAATCTACAAGAATCTATAGACAAACTATTGGAATAATAATAATAATAATTGTTATTATTTTATACATTCCAAATTCTATTTTAGAATGTATTGTTATTCTAAATTGTTATTATTATTATTATTATTTGGAGACGGTGTCTCACTCTGTCACCCAGGCTGGAGTGCAGTGGTGCAGTCTACTCACTGCAAGCTCCGCCTCCCAGGTTCACGCCATTCTCCTGCCTCAGCCTCCCCAGTAGCTGGGACTACAGGCACCCGCCACCATGCCCTGCTAATTTTTTGTGTTTTTAGTAGAGACGGGGTTTCACCGTGTTAGCCAGGATGGTCTCGTGATCCACCTGCCTCAGCCTCTCAAAGTGCTGGGATTACAGGCGTGAGACACCACACCCAACCAAACTATTGGAATTATTAAGTGATTCTCCAAGATTGTGAATAAAATTGTATTTCTATATCCCGGAGAGAATCAAAGAGCATTTTCAAAAAGATTCCATTTGAAATAATGCAAAACAGCCCAGTAATTGAAAATACATTAGCTAATTCTGAAATTGTCTAAATATTCATGTAATGGAGAAATAGTTTATATTTTTGGTTCAAAAGAATATTTTAAAGTTATCTTTATAATATGTATCTTCCATGCTACAGGGGGCAACAGAGAGAGTCCTTGATCCCTGGGTTAACCTGGAGAGTCAGTGTTTTTCAGAGGCAAGATTCCTATTTCTACTTTATGTTTTCCTTTCAGTGCCGATTTTGGAATTTGAACAAGAATTTCCACCTGAGACTGGCTCTGAGCCATAGCAGTGTCTGTTTAACACACCAGGTATTAGCACCCCCTCCTGCACACTACTAGGAGGAGCAGCCAGTGCTCTAAGGGCTGGAATTTCCCCCAGAGAAGTTTGCAGGGTGCCCAAGGAATGTAATCAAGATAAAACTCTGAGATGTGATGACCAAAGGAGAGGAACAAACTCTAGGGGAGCTGGCAGGAAAGTAATATAAGAGAGAAGAAGAAGAAAGGAGGAGGAGGAGAAGTTTTTAGTAATAGTTTCAAAATCCAAAAATGCATGCTCAGAGAAATGTATAAGAGGTCCGCATAATGTATTGCAAAAGGAGGCTTAAGAGACAAGATTGAGGGTACAAGATAGATTTAGGTTTCTGAAATGAGCAACATAATTTAGGGTATATAAGGCTTAAAAATGAACTTCGTGAATTTGCTTTTGGAAAGTAGAGGGAAGGAAATAAATTCTAACACTCTGAAAAAGGTTCATAAGCAATTTCATGCTACTTTCCAAGTTTTGTTATAAACAGAAGTACCCTTTAACTTTTTCACTTACAACTGTATTTATTTTAGATAGTTTGGCTTTATGCTTCCCTTGTCTGTGAATTCCTCAAAAACAGAAATTATATTTTCATATTTGCCACCAGTGCCACTTGCAAGCTAAATAACAGGGGAGGTGTATACTAAATATTAGTGGATAGAATTATGTTCACAGAAGCCATTTCACAGCCCCAGGGATTCATTTATGTAAATTTTCCTCAACATGTTCTTCAGAACACTCATCTCTCAAGATGCTTTGCAAAAAACTGCTATGTCTAGCGATTATAATTTTTAAATATACTGCAAAATGTATGCTCAACTTGGGGGTTTCCAATATTTGTTGACATGCTGAAAGTCCAGAGAAGTTTATCGTAACAAATCTGTTACACTTGTGCATCTATGACTTGATGTATTTATCTGAACATAGAACATTAGTAACACTCACTAATTTCTTAGTGCTCTACTTTTTATTTACCACTAATATTAGTATCATTAATATGGCTCCGACAGGGATATAAATGAAGCAGTTATTTGTAATTCTATATGTGTATGTAAAATTATATAACTGATACACATATATGTACATATATACATATCAGTGTATATACATATATGTGTATCAGTTATATAATTTTACATACACATATAGAATTTATATACAGAATTTTTGATATATTTTTAGAATCATTTTACATATATATGTAGAATTCTATATACAATCATATATGTAAAACTAGGTATATATACACATATATACATACACTATATACATATACACACATATATACACATACACTGTATATATATATATATATATGCATACTATTGTTAAAAGAAAAACCTTAGGCATATTAAATTTAACAGTTTAATTCAGCAAAGAATGATTTATGAATTGGGCAGTCCCCAAACCACAGGGGCTCAGAGAGTCTCTGGCACAGCCGGATAGTCAAATAAGATTTATGGACAGAAAAAGGAGAATGAGGTACAGAACACAGAAGTGAGGTACAGGAATAGCCAGATTGGTGATAGCAGGGTGTCTACCTTATTTGAATATGATTTAAACAGTGGGCTCCCTTTGATTGGCCAAACTCGGGGATTGGCACAAAAAGAAGTTCCAGTGTCTTTACATGTCCGGTTAGGTTCCAGTGCACTATGTAGACAGAAACCTTTGGGATGATCTTAAAATACATCAGGAGGCTGTTTTAGGCTAAACTAAATTTAACCAATATGTGTACTAATTACTAATATTTCATTTCGTCTTCCTTAGAAATCAATCTCAAATTAACTTATTATTAAAATATATTAAAGTGTCAAATCCTGAGTCAGAAAGATAGCTTGAGCCCAGGGAGTCAAGGCTTCAGTGAGCTATGATCACACCACTGCATTCCAGCCAGGGCAGCAGAGCAAGACCCCAGCTCTAAGAAACATAACAACTAACAAAGTGTTTAATCCTTTTCTTGGTTTGAAATTGCACGTACATACGAGGAGGTCCAAACTCTTTAATAATTTCTCTTTAGTTAACAGGGTAACTCAATTCCTTTTGTTACTAGCGTTAAAATAAATATTTTTGGTGCCATTTTTCTTGGTTGGATTGAAAATGATTGAGACAATGTTGTGTTCAATAGAAACCAAATGTGTAAAGTGAAAAATCACCTGTGTGTTTGCTGTGTCCACCTAATTCGTGCTCTGTGTAGGAGTGATTTTTTTTCTACCGAAAAAAAACCCAAACAAACCCAAAAAACAAAAACCAGAATTCATGCTGTTTCTTTCACTTACTCATGGGACCAGCAGGAAGGAGGATGACTTCAACTGCCAAAAGTTTCATTAAAACTTTCACAAGCTATATTTCCTCTCAAATAAAATATTGTGCCTTTGTCATATTTCATCAAAAGTAAATATTCTTAGAAGAACAGGTTTCTATCACGACATGCAAGCTTAGAAAAACGATACCTATCAGCTGTATGTCTATTTTCATTCCAATTCCATGCAAATAAACCTCATCTTAGATCAGTTCCTGCTTAAACATTTTTAGGAATCCACAGAGTGCAAAGAATGAAATTAAATGTGGTTCTTGTGTTTAAAACATACTGACTGCAAGCTATGATACTGACATCACTCTGTCCTAGTTGCCCACATTTCTGCCTGTGAACTCATTATCCATGTTCAATATTTAATCTAAATATTCTCCTTTTATAAAGTTTTTGCCTGTTGGTAATGTATTTTCATCCTTTGTATTAGTAATGTATTAGTAATGTGTTATTTATCTTTCTTATAATATTTAATTGTGTATCTATAATATATTATCTATATACATATAAATATAATATAATGTATATTTCTGAAAAAAATGTATGTTTTTTCTACCTTAAGGAAAATAAATTTATTCTACCAAAAAGACAACTGCACAGGCCAGGCACGGCGGCTCACGCCTGTAATCCCAGCACTTTGGGAGGCTGAAGAGGGCAGATCACGAGGTCAAGAGATTGATACCATCTTGGCCAACATGGTGAAACCCCGTCTCTACCAAAAATACAAAAATTAGCTGGGCATGGTGGCACACTCCTGTAGTTCCAGCTACTCAGGAAGATGAGGCAGAATCACTTGAACCCGGGAGGCGGAGGTTGCAGTGAGCCGAAATCGCGCCACTGCACTCCAGCCTGGTGACAGAGTGAGGCTCCATCTCAAAAAAAAAAAGACAACTGCACTTGTATGTTTATCGCAGCACAATTCGCAACAGCAAAGACATGGAATCCACCCAGGTGCCCATCAATGGTGCATTGGATAAAGAAAACGTGGTACATCTATACCATGGAATACTACACAGCCATTAAAATAATGAAATCATGTCATTTGCAGCAACATGGATGCAGCTGGAGGCCATTATCACAGAAATAGAAAACCAAATACCGCATGTTCTTCTTATAAATGGGAGCTAACTTTCGGTACTCATGGACATAAAAATAGAAAAATTAGACACTGGGGACTCCAAAATAGGGAGGTGATGGAAGTGTTCAAGAGTTGAAAAACTGCTTATTGGGTACTGATCTCTACCTGGGTGATGGGATCATCAGACCCCAAACCTCAACATCACACAATATACCCTTGTAACAAACCTGTAGATGTAACCCCCTGCATCCAAAATAGAATTTGAAATTTTACAAATCGTATGTATTTGTTCTATACTCTTCCCTAGGTAGACTATATATTCCTTGAGGCAAATAATGGTTTCACAGAGTTGTTTGCTTAATAAATTATTTCTTATTGAGACTAAATATTTCAAAGCACTTTTTTTGACCAAAAATTTTTTGAAGATTTGAAGTCATAAATCAGGATGGAATAGTTTTATCTCCTCCTGCATCACCATCTATAATCTTTGCTACTGTAGCCTCAGTAATTTCCCCGGGAGTCCTGCTTTGATTATCCTTTTCTGAACCTATGGCCATTGTCTGAACATCGTTCCTTCCATGAGCCTGTACTTCTTCAAATGGAAATCCATAATAACATTTTGAAACTCGGCATTATGCATAGATTTCACTAGAGTTTGCTCTACATCACATCCAAACTACTTTAAAAACAAATCCGGAAGCACATTTTCATCTCCACGTGCTCTTTTAGTCCCTGAATATATTTTGTTGGTACAGTCTATGGAAAAATGTGTAACTTGCATTTTTCATACACCTAGGCTGTCAGTTAGGTTCCCTGCATGCAATCAAAATACAGTTAAGGCTGCCTAGCAATAGAGTGAAATGGGACACATGAAAAGTCCCAAAAAACACTACAACCTACCGAGTAACAGAGTAAAACTTGGCTAACTTAGATACAATGAGTCAGAGTCAGATTCGTGTGTTAATTTTATACAACCCCCTTTTATTTGGACTGCAAGGATGTTTCTTATTAAAATAGTGAGTGTGATTCATTTGTTGTAATTCTTTTTTTTTTTTTTTTTTTTTGACAAAGTCGTTCTGGCTGCTATTTAAGATTTTGTTAAAATTGACACAACTGTAACAATTGTTGTCAATTATAACAATTGCATCAATTGTAACAATTGTATCCATTGATACTGATACAGACTCCATCCAGTTACAATATATACCTCTTCCAGGATTAATATATTGTCAATTTGAGAAAGGCCCTTGAAAATAATCTTTAAAGATAAAATTATATAAACAGCTCAGTATCACTGCCATTTGTAACTGTAAGGTGTCTAAGGTTGATTTGATTAGTCAAACTGCAACAACTTCGACTTACAACCTTTAGAACTATGTTCATGACCTGTGTCCATGGTAAACTTTGCATAACCATGCTCTCTCTTCATTGTATCTAATAAACACTATATAATTTATTCAACAAAAAAGTACATTTAAATTGCAAATACTTTGAACAATTTGTCCTCTCCTCCTCTTTGGAGAGTGTTCTTTCATCAGTTTATCACAACGTGGAAGTGTCCACCTCAGAAATGCCTAGAAGTCCTGCTTACCTTTTAACAGTATTGAAATTATTCTTCCATAACTTAAATTCAATTTTCTCCCCCATGCTCAGCAGGCTTTTACTACAGTTGTTTATGTCCTTGCTTTCATCCTTCCCATATACAAATTTTTAACTCATAAATTACTGTGACTGTCCCTAATATTAGAGAAACATTATTTTCAGCTACACTTTGCATTGTGTGACTATACTTTACTTAACGTCCTTTCTACAACCATCAAAATGCATATAAAAATTCATGAAACATAGAAGAGTTATATTATGTTTTTAACTAGAATAAACATACTCATGAGCTCTTCCTACAAAAAATTGTCTCTTTTTTTTCATCATTGCTTTCATAATGATTAATCCTCCTCAAAGTATTTCTGTTTGACACTTCTAATCTTTGTGTTAAATGATAGCAGAGGTTTTAAAATGACAACTCTGAATACAAATGGAAATATTTAGAAGTGAGCATGTGACTTGATTTCAAATGCTTTCAGTTGGTATTCTAAAAGAAAAGGGTGATGTTTTCCTTATGGGAGATTCAAGTAAAATTTAAAGGAATAGAATATTTTCAGAAAATCCATTGTAAATTCTTCTAAAGAAATCAGCAGGCCTGGGTGCGGTGGCTCACACCTGTAATCCCAGCACTTTGGGAGGCCAAGGAGGGAGGATTACGAGGTTAAGAGATCAAGACCGGCCGGGCGCGGTGGCTCAAGCCTGTAATCCCAGCACTTTGGGAGGCGGAGACGGGCGGATCACGAGGTCAGGAGATCGAGACCATCCTGGCTAACACGGTGAAACCCCGTCTCTAATAAAAATACAAAAACTAGCTGGGCGAGGTGGCGGGCGCCTGTAGTCTCAGCTACTCGGGAGGCTGAGGCAGGAGAATGGCGTAAACCCGGGAGGCGGAGCTTGCAGTGAGCTGAGATCCGGCCACTGCACTCCAGTCCGGGCGACAGAGCAAGACCCCGCCTCCAAAAAAAAAAAAAAAAAAAGAGATCAAGACCATCCTGGCCAACATGGTGAAACCTGTCTCTACTACGAATACAAAAAAATTAGCTGGGCATGGTGGCGTACACCTGTAGTCCCAGCTACTCTGGAGGCTGAGGCAGGAGAATCACTTGAACTCGAGAGACAGAGGCTGCAGTGAGCTGAGATGGTGCCACTGCACTCCAGCCTGGCGACAGAGTGAGACTCCGCCCCCTCTCCCCAAAAAAAGAAATCAGCAAAAATTTCAAAAACAATTATACAGTTACTTG
Organism: Piliocolobus tephrosceles; assembly: GCF_002776525.5. Classification (NCBI taxonomy): domain Eukaryota; kingdom Metazoa; phylum Chordata; class Mammalia; order Primates; family Cercopithecidae; genus Piliocolobus; species Piliocolobus tephrosceles. The sequence continues at coordinate 18,730,410 of NC_045456.1, read as the reverse complement.
TCTTTTTTTTTTTTTTTCCAATTGTTTTTGGTAACAAAATTAGAATCTTTTAGAAAAAGTTGCATCAGTGTGAGGTGAAAGGGAATGGAATGATGTGTAATGCCTCCCTCCCTCACAAACCCATTTTGTTGGGGGGGTGGTGGTCAGGAGAAGAGGTTCGTGGAAGTAAAGGTGAAGTTTTACAATTGGAAGCTTTCTTTTTAAATTCAGAGTTGTTTTCTCGTGGAGTTTCTCAAGAACTTCTCTCTGACCTGTCTCAAGTTCTGACTGAAGTAGATACACAAGCAGAAATACCCACTAGATAGCTCTTTCTTTGCATGGTTTCATCATCGCGTAATTCTAATTTCAACCAGCCCGACATGTTCCCGAATATTATTGCAGCATTATTTCATTTTTAAATAAACTTGCTTATTTGAATTATAATATGCAAACAGAAAAGTGCACAACTCATACAGATACAGCTCAGCGAACTGCCACCAAATCAGGACGCTGGAAAAGCTCTAGGCAAATCCAGGCATAGAATGATGGAAATCTTCACTATGTTCTTTTGCAGCTCTGCAGCTCTGCCTAAGTCTTTTTTTTTTTTGAGTCTTTTTTTTTTTTTTTTTTGAGACGGAGTCTCTCTCAGTTGGAGTGCAGTGGCGTGATCTCAACTCACTGCAAGCTTCGCCTCCCAGGTTCACACCATTCTCCTGCCTCAGCCTCCCGAGTAGCTGGGACTACAGGTGCCCGCCACCTCGCCCGGCTAATTTTTTTTTGTATTTTTAGTAGAGACGGGGTTTCACCGTGTTAGCCAGGATGGTCTCGATCTCTGACCTCGTGATCTGCCCACCTCGGCCTCCCAAAGTGCTGGGATTACAGGCGTGAGCCACCACGCCTGGCTGCCTAAGTCTTTTATTCAACCTCATGTTTACCAAATTCATCATTCTGTCTTGCGTGGCACTGGCTCATTCATTTTGCTTGCTATGTAGCCTTCCCAAAATCTCTTTATGCATCCTTTGTTGATGATTACCTTGATTGTTTCCATTTTAGGATTATTAAGGAAACATTATCATGAAATGTATTCTACCTATGTCAGTAGGTTTACTGTGTGCAATGTTTTCTTGGGCACATATCTTGCACTGAAAATTCCAGGTGCTAGGGAATTTACTCATTCAGCTTTAAGGTATTTTTGGTTTTGGTTTTGCTTTTGCTTTTTTAGGCAGGGTCTTGCTCTGTCACCCAGGCTAGAGTGCAGTGTCGTGATCATAGCTCACTGCAGCCTGGAACCCCTGGGCTCAAGTGATCCTCCCAACTCAACCTCCAAAGTTGTTGGGTATACAGGTGCTTGCTACCATACATGCCTACTTTTTTTCAGCTTTTGTAGAGATAGGGTCTCACTGTGTTGCCCAGGCTCGTGTGGAATTCCTGGCTTCAAGTGATCCTCCCACCTAGGTCTCCCAAAGTGCTGGGATTACAGGCATGAGGTACTGTACCCAGCCAGCATTAAGTTTTACATGCTAATTCAGGAGATACACATTCTGACCAGTTTTGTTACTTTTGCTTTGTTTGAGCATCAGATGAGTATTTAGTGCTATATCGTGGTGGTTTATTTGCGTTTCCTTGATGTTAGACATTTTTATTAAGTTTATTGGGATATTAGATATGCTGTTTTAAAAATCTGCTAAATTAGTCACACATTTTCAATTGGAATCCATTGTATATTTTGGACATAAAACATACATCCTTGTAGCCTTGTAGAATATATTTAGAACATCTATAAAGTTTTTATTTATTTATTTATTTATTTTTTATTTTAGGCAGGATCTCGCTATATTGCTCAGGCTAGTCTTGAACTCCTGGGCCCAAGTCTCCCACCTCAGCCTCCAGAGTAGCTGGGGTTACAGGTGCACATGCTGTGCCTGGCATAAACTTTTATTCTTGTCATGGCACCTTTTGCAAAACAGAATATTTGCAGTTTAAGTAAGTACAATTTACTGATTCCTTGATTAAGTAATGATGAAACACATTTGCATCTTCCTTGAAAAATGTTTATTTACCCCAATGCCAAAAAGAAATCCTCCTACTAACACCTTCTAAAACCCTTATTTTCTGTTCTATAGTTACATCTATATAACCTATACTTGGAATCATTTGTTTTTGTTTCTGTTGTTTTGTTTTTTGCACATAGCACTAAGTAGGGCTACATTGTTCTCTATAATTGATCTCCCGCAGAGTATTGAGAAGATCATCCTATCTACACTGCATTTTTCAGAAAGCAAAACCTTATGTAGCTACCTGCCTATTTGTGGCTTATATGTGCTCCCAATATCAATAGAACATTGTTTATCATCTTCTCAGCTTGCAAGCTTTAATAAAACAAACGGAAGATACCGTATTGGAGAGACCAATTGGGTGGTCTCCCATCAAAAACCAGGCAGAAACAGAGACCCTCGGTACAACAGCCCTCAATAAATGGAATTTTGCCAATAACTATATGAACCCAAAAGAAATGAGTCTTTGTGTGAAATCACAGACCTGAATTAAACTTTGATTGGAGTCTCTAAAGAAACCGTGAAGCAGAGAACCCAGAGTCAAACTGAGCTCAGATTCTTCAAGCTACAGAAACTGTGAGATGATTTGCTGTGTTGTTTGAAGCTGTTAATTTGGGAAGCTATTACTTAGGCAGCAATAAAATTTTTAGTGGATGATTTAAATATTCAACTTTCCATTCTTAAATTATCACTGTTTTGAATTAATATTTTCTTCCATCACCCCCAGGCAAAATCCTGGAGTCAATGTGGGATTTACTTGATGTTTTGTTTTGTTTCTTCCTGAAGAATACCTGTCCTGTAATGACTTTGTTAAATACTCAAAACCAGTGTTTCTAAATATTGTGTCTTACTTTGGTTGTTTATAAATGGAAGGGAATTCTAATATCAGCTACTTTGTCATGGCCTAAACCCGATGTTCTACTCTTACAGCATTTAAATAAAGACACCATTTCATTATAAAAAATATTTGATCAAGAACATCCACAATTTTGCATATTAATCTAGTTGCTTACTCTTACAGTCATTTTATACTATTTTAGTTATTTTACATTACTTAATTTAGTTAACTTTAAAGTAAAGCTTTATTATACACACACAAAAGTATAGCTGTTTTTTATATGTACCAGTAACATTCTGTGCTTTTCTCCTGCACATCATGTGTGTTTCTTTACAAATTTAGATGTATAGTTGGCCTTTCAGCAACACAGATTTGAACTGCATGGATACGCTTATGTGTAAATTTGTTTTTCAAAAATATATTGAAAAAATTTTCAAAAATCTACAGCGATTTGAAAAAAACACACACAGAAAAAAGCATCTAGCCTAGAAATGTTGATGAAAAAGAAAAAGGAAAAAGTTGGTCATGAATGCATAAAATATTCTTAGATGCTAGTCTATTTATGTGATAATCTACTGTTTATGTGTTCTGTGAGGCTTCTAGTTAACAATAGGCGTATAGTAGTATTTTTTACTGTGTAGGGGTCTGGTTCCCTTAACCCCCATGTTGTTCAAGGGTCGACTATATATCTTGATAGATTAGATAGATAAAGATAGATAGATAGATAGATAGATTATAGATAGATCAACGGGTAGATGGATGGACAGATTTGATAAGTAGGTACATAGGTAGGTAGGTAGGTAAGTAGATAGATACATATGTACATACATACATACACAGATACATAGATGCATGATACATAAGTAAATATAGATAGATTATAGATATATCAATATATAGGTGGATAGAAGTATAGACAGATTTGATAGGTAGGTAGATAGATAAATAGATTAGATACATATATAGATAGATTATAGATAGATCACTAGACGGATGGATGGATAGCCTTGATAGGTAGCTAGATAGAGAGATAGATAGGTAGATAAGAAAAGATAGATTGATTCATTAGATATATAGAATAGATAGATGAATAGATAGATATGACAGATGGATAGATGGATTAGATAAATGGATAGATAGGTGATTGACAGATACTACATAGATGATAGATGATGATGATAGATAAATAGCTAGCTAGCTAGGTAGATAAATAGATAGAAACTGTAAGCATAATAATTTTCACATTAATTTTGTGAGTGCCACCCTCACATTAATCCAAATTGTTTGCTTATGTATTTTTTGGCTTTCTAGGCAGGCTACTATAGCACTTAAAAATAATAATTTTATTTTACTCCAGTTAAATATCATAACTCTTCTTTCATTTCTTAAAATTTTCCACCTAGACTACCCTGCAGGTGAAATCACACTGATACACTGGTGATTGTGGGTATTAATGCATTGTCTTTGATTTTAATGGCATTGTTCCTCTTATGTTTATGTTAAGCATGATGCTGGGTGTTAGTTTGAGAAAGTACTTTAAAAAGTATTTACCATGAAATAATTCAATAAATACTTTGAAAATATATTTTTTCAAGTACTTTGTTTTTTAAAACATTCTAAAATACTTATTTTTAAATAAACATTTTTCCAAAAAATTCTAAACTATGTGAAAACTATTTTGGCAATCATTTTATGATAGCAGTAAAAAGATCCAGGCTTCTTTTAATCATAGATGCATCTTCAGATAACGATATTAATTTGGGAAAAAAACCTGGGAATGGTTATCATTTAAGTCAAGAAAAACTTCATTTTCCAAACTGAATATGTATTTTGAGCAGCCAGCAGGCCCCAGGCATTCATTTAACAATTATTTATTAGAACTTGCCAAGTTGTTGCTATAGTGTTTTTCCCGTCAGTTTTATTGAGGTATAACTCACCTCAAAATTGTATGTATGTAATGCAGACAAGGCAATATTTTGATATACCCATACATTGTGAAATGTGAAATGATTACCACGATCAAGGATAACATAACTACAGATATAGGAGTTAAAAAAAATTATTTAGGCAGATAGTGAGTGTAAGGAAGTCCTCAGTAAGGTTTCCCTTTTAATGAAAAGCAGTCCCCAAATCATTTCTTTTCTAACAAACAACAGCTTGTAAAACTGAGCTGCAGACACAGATAAGCAAGCTGAAAACTTGCAGGGGTAAATACCGGCAGTATTACCTGTTTGGACGAACCGAGGCAGGATGGTGCACTTCCGGGTTCTTCTTCACCACCAACTCTTCCGGCGCGCGCGCCAAAATGCAGCCGGCGCCAGGGAGGGTGCAGACCAACTGGGCATGCGCCAGGTGACGTCAATCCGAAGAGACCGAGATTTACCTGGTGGCACCTGCAGAACGCCCCCCCACACACACACGCCCGTGCCCCGCCTATTGCCCTCCCACTCCTAGAAAAGCGGCTCTTGGCCGGTGAGCCACGCGGCCTTCTCACAGGGGACTCTGCCGGCCTCCTTTGCCAGAGGCGACAGACTTCTCCCCCACACCTTAGGTGACCAAAAATAAACTTGCAGTTTTGCTCCTACACTTGCCTACCTGCTGGTTCTTTTGTGCCCGCTCGGGTGGTCTTAGAAAAACAAATCATTACCCAATAATACTGTGCCAATAGGAAAAGGCTACCTGGGGGCAGACACATTCAACATGGAGGCTCCATCTTCCCTTTTCCTTGTTAACCACATGTACGGTAAGGAACAGACAACATGGCGCCAGCCAGGGAGCGACGCCATCTGCATAATAAAAGATTAGGGTGGGATGGCAAACGTCACACCTGGTCTGACCAGTCTCTCGGGTCCTATGAAAATCAGACACTGCCTCCTCCAGCTTGTGTTTAAAGCCTCACTCATTTCACCAAGAAACGGGAAGAACCACTCGGGCTCCCGTCTCTCTCTGCAGGAGAGACTACTATTCTCGTTTATCTTTCTTTCACCTATTAAACATCCACTCCCAAACTCACTTCTTGTGTGTCTGAGTCCTCGATTTCCCTGGCCTGAGACAAGGAACCTCGGGTATTTCCCCAGATAAACGATGCCGCATTACTACCACCTCACAAAATTACGTGTGTGTGTGTGTGTGTGTGTGTGTGTGTGTGTGTGTGGCAGAGGGGTGGTGAGAACATTTAATATTTCCTCTGTTAAGAAATTTCAAGTATATGTTATTCACTGTAGTCACTATGCTATAGATTGAATCTTCAGAACTGCATTATTCTGCATTACTGAAACTTTGTGTGGTTTCAGGAATTCCTCCTCATTGCCCCCTGTTCTTCTAGACAGGCTACTGTAGAACCTACAAATAATAATTTTATTTTTACCAGCTCACTAGCATTCAATAGCCCCTGCCCCCAGCGCCTGGTAACCACCATTCCACCCTCTGCTTCTAAGAGTTGGAAATAATCTGTCTTCACTACATAGCAGCCTACAGAACCTGCAAAGGCCATCACAATAGTCTACGGAATGGATCATTTACAGGTAATTTGGTAGAAGTTTATACATGATCTGTGCTTCTCAGAGTCTTGGGAAAAGTCTTCATAAAGAAAATGACCTTGGATCTGGGTCCCAAACTACACAAAACAATGTGTTTGTGGTTCAGATAGCCCTTTGAAAAATCAGTAGAAATAGATAACACTGTAATTAATTATCTGTAAATGTATCCACAATACTATTTCACAAGTTTATGAACTGTGAACAGTTTGTGTTTTGGACAACAATTTGCTAAAGGGTAGTCTCTGCATGTCTCAGAAATTTCTTATTTTTTGGTTTGTAAACTTTCAAATTAAATAAATATTTTCTGGTATAAGGCTAACCGATCCATTCTGCGGTCAAGCTCCCAGTGACATGAACTCTCTCCCAGTGACATGAACTCTCTACTTTAGCAAACCAAAGACATTTAATTACAAAACACCCCATTTAAAAGTGTTCCACTATCTATTAGCACATGTTTCCTTTCAGCTTTACTTTTTTATTCCCCCAACCATTAACTGCTTGTCCAGTTAAAGAGCGAGCAGGATTCTGTCAAATTCATCTCCCACAATTTAGCTCCTTCTGCTACTTGTTATTTATGTAAGTGGCCTCTGGAGAATGCAATTCAACGGTTAAATTAATAAAAACTCCACAACTCTGTAATCCTTTGAGCACCAACACAGAAGACAGAGCCCTTCGATGTCTAGAATCAAAGAATCTGAAAAGGCTCATTTTTTCTTTCTTTTTTTTTTTTTTTTGCAATTTATTATCTCGACAGTGAACAATCTCTTTCTTTTAAGGATTCAATTAAAGAAAAAACTAAACAACAAATAAATAAAAAGAGAAAACTAGATACCTGATATTTCCAATGTTAGTATTTTGCTTTTTTCTTTTTTTCTAGAGTCTAATTTTTAATGACCTCTTGGTATTAAAGTCATTCAAAAATATAATTATTTTTCAAGATTGAAAATAAGAAAGAGAACTTCTTTACATGTTGAAAACTTCTGTTACTTTCAATTACTTCTATTACTTTCAATGGCAAATCCTCAACTACTTTTGCACCAACCTAATACACTGAAACATATTAAGATTGCTTTCATAGATCTTCCTCTTTGTCTTTCTCCCTCTCTCAAAAGAATGGTATGTCTCATACCAATTTTGACTTTCTAAAACATCAAAATTGTCTTTCCAATTTAATATTGAATTTCCTTTTGAATTTTCTTTTATTCTGTAGTAAATCTGGGTAATAGATATCTTCAGTTTACAGGTGAGAGACAGAAAGTTCGTAGATTTCTAGCTAATTGCCAGCTTCAGGTATCTAGTAAGTATTCATGCCAATTTCTGAGTTGAGATCTATCCATTTTCAAAGGTCATAATTTCCAGTAAAACACCAGGGTCTGAACAAATCTATCATCCTGGAGTAAAAAAGGAAGTGTACTGGGAAAGTAGCTTTTAGATGATGTTGGAATATTTCCTTATTAAATGATTAAGTGAATACTTACTCTTCTATTTAAATATTTTCTTTTTTTTTCTGAATTTATTTAAGGAAAATATTGTGAAAATGTTAGAATAACTTCCTCCAACATGTCTGTATGTCATGAGTACATGGAAAAAATTAAAAGAATAAAGTATATATGGCTGTGTGTATGTCTGTGTTTGTGTACATAGATATGCAATTAATTATATTACACATGCAGTATTTTATAAGACATATTTTTGTCCAAAAGATACAGATTTTTTATTGTTAAGCAATGAAAAACTACACTGTATATATCATTTTATATTGTTTTATGTACCAAAACTATGAAAAAAATTAACATTTAAGGTATTTTTTCTTTTTACCATTATGTAAATATTCATCAAGATTTTTAAAATTAATTACTCTTATGTACAGTCATTACAAAAACATATACTGCTCAAATCCTATTTTTAAAGAGAGTTGCAAAATCATATGGTTTCTGTGTAAATGTATGATTGTTCTTACATGCATTTCTATAATTTTAAGTAACTTAAAATATCTGGCCAGGTGCAGTGGCTTACGTCTGCAATTTCAGCACTTCGGGAGTCCAAGGTAGGCAGATTGCTTAAGCCCAGAGTTCGAGACCAGCCTTGGGCAACATAGCAAGACCCTAGCTCTATCATTAAAAAAAAAAATTAAAATGATTGAGATTTATATACATATCCTATAATAGAATAAAGTTGCATATGGTTGGGTTTAAAAATCTTTTGATTTACTCATCAAGATAAGTATATAAACAAACAGTGTTCTATATATATACTAGTCAAGGAAAAAAACAAAAACATGTCTTTGAATGCAAAAATATTTATTTCCTGGAAACAAAATCATAACATTGTGTTATAAACGCCCACTAATATCACCCATTTATAAGAAGTTGTCATTTCTCCCGGAAAATTCTTGATTTACAATTAAGAGATCCTACTTATAAAGCAGCTATAGACCCTGTCTTATTTATAGCCTATTGTAGCATAAATTATTTTTACACATTTTATGGATCATTACTCTTATAGCATTAATGTAACATTTTAAGTTGATTTTTCCTCTCTTTTCTTTTTGATTATAGACTAGTATGTACCTTTTTGACAAAAACATAAAACTCAGGCAAGCATAAAGTAAAAAATAAAATTATTTCCCCATTCTAAAGCTCTCAACTACCTATAACGGGTTTAATTGTTTTTCTTCTCCCTGCAAGTACAGATTGGATTGCTATGGATTTCACAGATGTACATAGTAAGAGTTAGTAAAAGACATGTAAATTAAGATTTCTACAGATATTTATAGACATAGATTTAACAATGCCATTCTTACTCGTGAACACTCACATACAATTGAGACACACTCAAAGATAAGTAATGATAAGTAATTTATGTATTTATGTTTTTAAGTAAGTGGGCAATGTTGTAAACTTTCTATTTAAGAAACATCTCAATGGCCATCGTCATCATGTTGAGAGTTCTAACAGATTACAAAGTGGAAACACTGAAATTTGAGAGTTTGTCAAGGCTGTCAATGACTGAGAGGATAAATGACATATTAACAAATTTCAGTCTTAAATAGATCTTGAATTCATTGATAAGCCAAGAAACATATAAGATTATAAAGTAACATTTTCCAATAATCTTAATGTAAATAGATCAAGTGAACATGAAAATATTTTTAAAATATAGCATCATAAGCCAGGCTTCATATTTTCCTTGAAGAAACGTTAACTGCCCTTGGGTAATGAACTCTACCATTTGTTAAGTAACATGTTTCTGCTTGGACATTTATAGGCACACATTAGATATGGTTTGAATAGTTTCAGAAAATATTTTAATGGCACGTCCTTTAATAACCTCAGGAGGTACTTTCTTGAAAAGAACATGTAGCTAATGTCTTTGAGCACCTAGGTTTTTTGTGTGTGTGTGTGGTTTAAAAAGTTCTTGGGAACCAAAGTTATCACAACCAACCAAAATTAGATATTCAGTAACATTCTAAGATTATTTGTTTCTCAGTGACCAAGAAGTAGAAAATTCGGTATGTCTCATCATTAATGGGAAGTTGGTGAAAACAAAATTTGATTCAAGGAGATAAGTTATTTCAGCAGTGGTCGGCAGTAGGGGAGAACAGAGTCTCACTCTGTTGCACAGACTAGAGTGCAGTGGTGCAGTCATGGCTCACTGCAGCCTCCAATTCTTGGACTCAAGTGATCTATTCATCACAGCCTCCCAAGTAGCTGGGACAACAGGCATGTGCCACCTTACCCGGCTAATTTTGCTTCAGTTTGTTTTTGTTTTTGTAGATACAGGGTCTCACTATGTTGCCCAGGCTAGTCTCAAACTCCTGGCCTCAAGAGATCCTTCTGCATGGGCCTCCCAAAGTGCTGGGATTACAGGTATGAGTTACTATGCCTGGCCTGATTCATGGAGATAAGTCCTTTAGAAGAGTAATGGCATTCTTGATTCGCCTGATGTACATCATAAATTTATCAGAAGGTCTTATTACACTTTTCTAAATGTGAAAATGGTAAATTTCCCCCAGTTCAGCTATTTTGATTCTGCATTTGACACATAAGACAAAAATATAGATTGGTTTCTTATTTGGGTGTACAGAAAAGCTTATAGATTTAAGATGGGAGCACATTTAGAAATTTGGCTCCAAAATGTGCTTACATGCTATGTCTACATCCTTTCTTTTTTAATCCTCCACAACGTTGTACTCCATATTTTTTCGTGAATAATTATCTATTTGTTGTGTATACAAGATGTGTTACATACAGTAGATATAAAATGGGAGATATCCATAGTGAAAGGAAAATATCTTTTGATAGTTCTACACAAAGAAGTAGATATTTATGCAATGTGTTTCTGAAGAAAAATACATTGTTAATATTTATAGAGACATCAATTCATGCAGATTTCTAAGTTTGATTAACTTCATATCAATAAGCAAGCAAGGAGATGATGATGTGTGAAATTAGGAGATAAGTCACTTATATTCGCTATACCAGGATGATTTTTCTTTGATTAGACTAATTTCAGGTATAGAAGTTCAGCTTCATCAGAGGAGGTATGCATGTTTAATAGTCTTCAATAAAAATCTAAATTTATCTTTACAAAGCAAGTATAATGTAAGTTGTCTGTAGTTCATCAATTCTGGCCTTGATTAGTACAAATTAGATAATTTATGTTACATATATTTGACTTTTTTTCTTAGTAGCATACTGTAAAAGTGGTACTTAGCATTGGTTCCTCTTTTTCCTAATTATGGAATATTGGACATGCTCTGCCTCTACCAAAAAGCATAAATTATTGAGGACAAGATCACATTCATTCCACCTTAATGCCCTGCATGTCAGAGAATATGGTTAAACATCAATATCCTGCCTCTTAATTGTCTTTCCTGTCTACCTAGATGAAGAATACTGTAAACATTGTTTCTTTTTTATTTTTTGCAGAGACAGGGTCTTGCTATGTTGGCCAAGCTAGTCATGAACTCCTGGCCTCAAGTGGTGCTCCCTCCTCAGCCTCCCAAAATGCTGGGATTACAGGTGTGAGCCACAGTGTGCCTGGCCAGGAAACATTGTTTCAATGTTTGACACTAAAGCAAATAGGTGTGGTCCCTGTTAAGGGGAAATATTTGAAAATCAGAGCGTGCATATACAGAGAAGGATTCCCAGAGCATGTGTGAAACAATCTTGGAAAGAGGAAATGCGCACGTTCCATAACCACCTCCAGAACATTCTTGCTCCTGATGTGGCTGTCTGTATCATTTTGCCCCTCGTGGATCCTTATATATCCAGTGCCTTTTGGGTTTTTTGAAATCTATTTTATTTTAAATAAATGTTGTTGCGTATATTTAAGGTTTACATCATGATGCTATGAGATAGTAAGATGGTTACTATAGTGAAGCAAACTAACATACCTATCATTAAGATGTTACTGTTACACAGTTAAAGTTAGTGACAAGATCAGCTAACATCTACTTATTTAACAAAATCTCTAATAAAATGCAATTCATTAACTATAGACCTTGCGATGTACATTACATTTCTAGACTTGTTAATTCTACATATCTGATTCTTTGTATCCTTTGAGCTACATCTCCACAGCCCTGCCCCTGATAACCACTGTTTTATTCTCTATTTCTGTATATTTGACCATTTTTTTTTGTTTCACTGTTTGTTTTAGATTATACATAAGAGTGATATAATATGATATTTTTTGTTCTGCATCTGGCTTATTTCCCTTAGCATATGGTCTTCCAAGTCCATTCATACTGTTTCAAATGGAAAGATTGCTTTCTTTTTTAATGCTGAATAATATTCCAGTGTACATTGATAGATACATAGATAGGTATAAATAGATGGATGAGGAACATAGATAGATAGATGAAAGATAGATAGACAGATAGATAGATAGATAGAAAGATAGATTAGACACAGATAACATAGGTAGATAGATTAAACAGGTAGATAGATATAGATAAATAGGTAGATAGCAGACAGAAAAATAGGTAGATAGATACATAGATTAGATAGGTAGATAGATTAGATAGGTTGATAGAGATGATAAATATTATAGATATGATAGGTAGGTAGATAGGTAGATAGACGTAGATAGATAAGATAGGTAAGTAGATAAATGATATACACACATAGATACATAGATGATAGATAAAGCATATGGATAAATAAATAGATAACAGGTAGATAATAGATAGATGATAGATAGATAGGTAAGTAGATAGGTAGATACCAAATTTTCTTCAAGCATGCATCCATTGATGGACACTTAGGTTGGTTCCAGATCTTGGCTCTTGTGAATAGTGCTGCATGAACATGGGAATGCAGATATCTTTACAAGATGGTGATTTTCTCCTTTGAGTATATACCCAGAATACGGATTGTTGGATCATATGGTGGTTCTATTTTTAATTTCTTTAGCAACCTCCATACTGTTTTCCAGAATGGCTGCACCAGTCTACATTGTCGCCAACAGTGTGAAGGTGTTGCCTTTCCCCCATATCATCATCAACATTTGTCATCTCTTGTCTTTTTAATACTAACAATAGTTTTGCAGAGATGTGCCATTGTGTGATCCAAAAATGCACATAAGGATATTAGAGTCAACATTTGGGGAACTGGTACCATGTCAGGTAAAAAGAAAAGCCACAATGCAAGACTTTCCAAAGAGTTCTCCACACAACCCGCACTCAGAATGTACAGCATTGAACTGGGCAACATAGTGAGACCCTGTCTCTACAAAAAATAAAAAATATATATAGCCTGGTGTGATGGCACGTGCCTGTAGTCCCAGCTACTATAGAGGCTGAGGCAGGAGGATTGCTTGATCACAGGAGGTCAAAGCTGCAGTAAGCCATGATCATGCGACTGTACTCCGAGCTGGGCAGCAGAATGAGACCCTGTCTCAAAACAAAATAAAACAAAACAAAAAGAACGTGCAGCATGCAGGAAAAAAATAAAGGTCTTATTGAAATATTTGCTGAGAAAATCTTACACATCCTATCCAATCCATGAAGAGTTCTTATGTTTACCAGGACAACTCTGGAAGCTCAAGAGTCAATAAACATGTCATAGCTTCATGTAATGCTTCCCAGACCTATTTAGTTTAAGAATGCTGATCTTTTATGTCTAGTAACATCTGTGAAGACCTGAAAATATTTTCAGAACCATTTGTATTGCATTTACTAAACTTACAGTTTAAGTCAATTAGGTTCAAATGAGATTAAAGCTGGTGAATTTTCTTTCTTCCCAATCCAATTTAAACAACATATGTCTGGAGTCTTTCTCTCAAATGTCATTAAACCGTAAATTATTTTACAACTTCTCACCAGTGAGTAAGTGAAAATATGAGTCCTGGAATTTGTGTAATGTGCACATTTGGATGAATACTAATTTTTGAAATGTAGATGAAGTATTAACATGAAACAATGAACACCTTTATATTTAGTGTATCTACACTAATTTGTGTGCATACATCTGTGAAAATATTATATATACATTACATAATATAGAAAATAATTGCTAGTAAATTCATAAGTTGCCTTATTTCCTTACAGTCCTACTTTGAAATCTCATTGCAATCTTCTTTTTAATCTTGTGTTTTTAAAACGTAGGACTCAGTGTCTTAAAATATAGTAGGAAAACTGGAAATTCAAAAAGAATTTTTAATAATTGTTAGGTGCTATTGAATGAGTTGTGTTTCCAGAAAAATGTGTTTGTTGAAATCCGAACCCCCAAGACCTCATAATATGGCTGTATTTGTAAATAGGGTCTTTAAAAAAGTGATTACGGTAAAATAAGGTTACCAGGGTGGGCCCTGATCCAATAAGACTGGTGTCCTTATAAGAAAACAAGATTGACTGGGCATGGTAGCTCATGCCTGTAATTCCAGCATTTGGGAAGGCTGAGGAGGTTGGATTACTTGAGTCCAGGAGTTTGAAACCAGCCTGGGTAACATGGTGAAACCCCATCTCTACAAAAAATTAAAAAAGAAAACAATTAGCTTGGCATGGTGGTGCATACCTATAGTCCCAGCTACTTGGAAAGCTGATGTGGGAGGATCACCTGAGCCCATGAAGCAAAGGTTGCAGTGAGCCATGATAGTACTACTGCACTCCAGCCTGGGGAACAGAGTGAGATCCTTTATCCAAAAATAATAATAATTATAGACTGGGCATGGTGGCTCATGCCTATAATCCCAGAACTTTGGGAGGCCAAGGTGGGTGGATCACTTGAGGTCAGGGGTTTGAGACCAGCCTGGCCACCATGGTGAAACCTCATCTTTACTAAAAATACAAAAAATTAGCCCAGCATGGTGGTGGATGCCTGTAATCCCAGCTACTTGGGAGGGTGAGGCAAGAGAATTGATTGAACCTGAGAGGTGGAGGTTGCAATGAGCCAAGATAGTGATATTGCACTCCAACCTAGGCAACAAGAGTGAAACTCTATCTCAAATAATAATAATAATAAATTTTAAAAAGAGGAGATTAAGACACAGACACCACACACAGATGGATGACCATATAAGGACACAGGGAGAAGATGGTATCTACGAGCCAAGGAGAAAGGCCTGACAAGGAACCAGCCCTGTCTACACCTTGATCTTAGCCTTCCAGCTCCAGGCCTGTGGGGAAATAAACATCTGTTGTTTAAGCACCCCAGTCTGTGGAACTTTGTTATGGCAGCCCAAGCTGACTAATATTGTAGGTATAAAGAATTCTATGAAAATGAAACACATTTTAAAATCATAAAGTTATTTACACCAAGCTGGTCTTAGGGTTCCCTGCAAAACAGAATTTGAGAAGAACACTTGTACGTGGAAGGTTTGGTGGGGAGAATGCTTTTTTTTTTTAATTTTTATTTTGAGACAGGGTCTTGCTCTCTCACCCAGGCTGGAGTGCAATGGTGCAATCTTGGCTCACTGCAGCCTCTACCCCCTGGGTTCAAGCAATTCTCCCACTTCAGCCTCCTGAGTAGCTGGGACTACAGGCATGTGACACCATGCCCAGCTAATTTTTGTGTTTTTAGTAGAGACGAGGCTTTGCCATGTTGACCAGGCTGGTCTTGAACTCCTGACCAAAGATGATTCACCCATCTTGGCCTCCCAAAGTGCTGACATTACAGGCATGAGCCACCATGCCCAGTCAGGAGAATGCTCTTAAACAACGTTCATAGGCATTGAATTGAAAGGCTGAGACCTGGGGAGAAGGAAAGCATCATGCCATGTAGGTGCAGCAGGGGTCTCTGCTGGGAGTACTAAAGTGTCTCCTGCAACTCTTTAAACCTGGAACAAATCCCTAAACTGTGGGTGACACCCGTCATCAAACATCATGAGTGGTAGATACAAAGTATGTCAGATTAGTGTCTTCTATCCTTCTTCAAAGGTATTCCTCATTGCACTCAAGTTAACAGAAATAGTTCTATGACCATTGCAGTCTCTAGATAAGATCACTGGTGTTTTGAAACAGCACCTCATCACCAAGTCATTGATTCACTTAAGCAGACTTGAGAGGAGATACTGCCCTTCCTTTCTCCTTGGCATCTGATATGGTTTGACTTTGTGTCCCCATCCAAATCTCATTTTGTAGCTCCCATAATTCCCATGTGTTGTGGTGGGGACATGGTGGGAGATGACTGAATTATGAGGGAGGGTCTTTCTCGTGCTGTTCTTGTGATAGTGAATGGGTCTCATGAGATCTGATGGTTTTTAAAACAGCAGTTGCCCTGCACAAGCTCTTTTTGCCTGCTATCCATGTAAGATGTGACTTGCTCTTCCTTGCCTTCCATCATGATTGTGAGGCACCCCTAGCCATGTGGAACTGTAAGTTTAATTAAATTTCTTTCTTTTATAAATTGCCCAGTCTTGAGTGTGTCTTTATCAGCAGCATGAAAACGCACTCATACAGCATCTCTACTACTGCCTCCATGGAAATCAGTACGGAATTTCCTTCAAACACTAACAATAGCACTACCATATCATCCAACAATCCCACTGCTGGGTATTTATCCAAAAGAAAGGAAGTCAATATTTGAAAGGGATACCAGCACCCCCATGTTTGGGGTGCAACACATATCAAACACAGTGATGTGTGAAATATTGTTTTCATTGATGCTACTGATCTCAATATAAAAATGCAGTTATGATAATCACATGTTATAATACAGGTGAGAAACTGGGAAAAGACTCATAGCATTTAGAAACTATGGATATTCATTAATTAGATGCACTAATTAGCCAGATTGAGAAATGATGGTTAATCCATTCATACTCATATTGCAGCACTTTTCCCAATAGCCAAAATGTGAAATCAATCTAAGTGTCTATCAATGGATGAATGGATAAAGAAAATGTAGTTTATATACACAGTGAATTACTATTCCACCTTTAAAAAAAAGAGGAAATTCTGTCATTTGCAACAACACGGATGGAACTGGAGGACATTATGTTAAGTAAAATAAGCATTCTGCATGTTCTCACTCATATGTGGAAGCTACAGAAGTGGATCTCATGGAGGTGCAGAATAGAATGGTGGTCACCAGTGGCTGAAAAGAGTAGTGGGATATGGGAGAAAAAAGCGATGGTTAATAGGTACAAAAATACAGTTTGATACAAATAATGAGATATGGTGCTTTGTAGCACAATAGGATTAATATAATTTATGGTTTATTGTATATTTCAAAATAGAAGAGTGTATTTGAAACCTTCCTAACACAAAGTAGTGATAAAAGTTTGAAGTAATTGATATCCCGATTACCCAGATTTGAATATTACACCTTGTATGCCTGTATCAAATATCACAAGTACCCCATAAATATGTACAACTGTGATGTATCCATTAAAAATGTTTTAAAAAGAAAGTTATATCCACTCTGTTCCACACTATTAGTTTTGTCTGACGTGTAAATTTAATGTTTTTACATACATATCTGACTCTAAAATACATATGCCCCACAGACATTTTAATAATAAACATATATATTTGTATATTTCTCTCTCATTAAATTTCATATGTAAATAATAGTTTTACATTTTGTAGCTATTTGGATTTTTCACTTGTATTTTTCCATGCATTTTGATCAGAATTTGGGGGAAGACATATCACACACAGTGATGTGTGAAATATTATTTTCATTGATATTTCCCATCTCAATATAAAAACGTGGTTATGATAATCAGGCATTACAATACAGAGGAGGGTTTGTGACAACCTCATAGCATTTAGAAATTAAGGATATGAGTTAATTATATGCACTAATTAGCCAAATTGAGAAGTAATGGTTAATTTATTCATACCAGCTTTTGGAAACACGAATTAGAGGAGATGGAAAGTATGAAGACAGTTAATACAACTCATTGGCCTTTAGCATCCAAAAGCCTCATGTGTGGAACATCTCCTAAAGAGTGTGGCTTGTCACCTTACAGCATACTGTCATTTCATGGCTGGAGGTAGAAATCACCAAGTGTTTAGTAATTCTTCCTAAACAGTTCTTAACCAAACCATAGATAGATAGGTAGACAGATAGGTAGATAATAGGTAGTTGATAGATGAATAGATATAGAAAAATTGTAGATAGATGATAGTAGATAGGAAGATGGTGGATAGATGATAGTTGGACAGATAAATATAGTTAGACAATAGATAGACATAGATAGATGATACACAGATATAGATAGATGATAGATAGATATTAGATGATAGATAGATAGATAGATAGATAGATAGATAGATAGACAGATGATAGATAGATAGATAGGTAGATGATAGATAGATAGATGCTGATAATAGAACAGAGCCTATAAGAAACAGAGCTAGGCTTCAGAAAAAATCATATTGCCCCTAAAGTATGCAGTGAATGAGTAGGGGATTGAGAAACAAATTCATTGAGAAGAGTAACTTTGCATTATTATTTTCCATGAATCACTTCTAAGAAAAAGATACACATAGGCTAAACTCTTTTTTAGGCAGCCGAAGATTATTTGTTTTCTTTTCCTTTTTTTTTTTTTTTTTTTTATTCAGTACTTAGATTACCACATGTTGAGAAGGATATACATAGGCTAAACTCTTTTCAGGCAACCAGTGATTTTTTTCCCAGTATTTAGATTACCATGTGATGAGAAGGACAGACAATCAGACTCATTGCCACTCAATTGTGAAAAAGTCCACATGTTGTGCTATGTATGATATACACGAATTTGCAATGAAGCTGAAGACATAAGTATAGAATGTTGTTTGTGTCTGAATGGACAGTAAGTCATAGGTGGTGGCATATTAATCAGTCGGATAGCCATCAATAGCATGACAGGTTTGCATGGTTTGCAGGTTTGAATGGTTTGCAAACAATGACTTGTAGAGATTCCTGAAAGTTCCAGCGTAATAAAAGAAATGCCTATGAAATCTGTGAAGACGTTTAAAATATAAGAAAGAGAAACAATCTATACAAAGATAACGGGAAACGTACTCCTGTTAAAAAGACTTAGAAATGGAAATGGAAGAAAGCTTAGATGGTTTTGAGCGACCAAAACAGAGAAAAGATAGACTTAGTGAAGCAAGAGAGAGAGAGAGAGAGAAGGGTGTGCAGGGCAGGGCACCTTGGCTCATGCTTGTATCTCAGCATTTTGAGAAGCCAAGGCAGGAGAATCACTAGGGTTCAGGAGCTGGGGACCAGCCTGGGCAACATAGCAAGACCTTATCTCTACTAAAATGTTTAATTATTAGCCAAGTGTGGTGGTAGACACCTACAGTCCCATCCAAGGGGAGACTGAGGCAGGAGGATCATTTGAGACTGGGAGGTAGAGGGTGCACAGTGAGCCGTGATTGCACCACTGTACTCTAGACTGAGCAACAGGGCAAGACTCTGTCTCAAAAAAAGGAGTGGTGGAAGGAAGGAGGAGGGAAGAAAGGAGAACAATGAAAGAGAGAAAAAGGAAGGGAGGAAAGAAGAAACGAGGGAAGAAAGGGAGGAGAGAAAGGAAGGAGAACAAAGAAAGGGAAAGATAAAGAGGAAGGAAGGAATGAAGGAAGGAAGGAAGGAGGGAAGGAGGGAGGGAGGGAAGGAGAGGGAGGGAATGAAAGAAGGAAACAAGGAAGGAAAGGAGAGAGAGATGTGGCATGGTATGTAGAGAGTGAACACTCAGCTCTTATTAGTTCTTTCCAAAACTGCCAACCAACAGTGTGCCCCCGCCTCAGCACGGGATCCACCTAGTTCCACTGCCCTCTCTCAGTTCTCTTTCTGTCTCTATCTTCTCTCTGTCAAAGTTCTTTCACACCAGTGTGAGGAAATGTCCCTGAGTGTCTTCACCCAACATGACCTATCTCTTCTTGCCAAACAGTTGCTACCATCATGCATCTCTCATTTATCTTATGCCAAAAAACTTGGTCCTTTGATTTAATGGAAAGGGACGTCTCAGAGCTTTACTTCTATCTGTGACGTGTGTGCATCATAGAATTACAAAACTACTGTGAACATAAACTTCCCATAAAGAAATATATGGTGCTTGCTATGTTCAGAAAATGTCCTATGCACTTTATAAATAATAATTTAGATGATTGTATATTTTTATCTTGTATTAATCATAAGTAGTTAAATCAATCTCATAACAGCTGAAAAGATTGAGTGATGTTAAATAACTAGATCATATACGTATATAATATTGCATATAAAAGTTTACAAATGTAATTATTAATGCATATGTAATTATTAATACTTTGTATTTAATATATTAATAATATAGTCCTGTGAAATAGAAATTCCAGAGCAGTCATGAGTGACAGAGTTCATATGTTTGAGATACCAGCATGCCCACTGACATTTTATCAGCCAGTTTCTAAGTATGGGTATACAAGTGGGAGATAGCAATACATCACACAAGATCTGGGGTAAGCATTGTATTTATTATTGAGCCACTTAAAAGATGTCTTCACCTTATAATCAAAATAAACATCTTTAAATTATGGAAGGAGGGAGTTACGATTGAATTGTCTTACTGTGTTTTTAAAATAAAATATTAATAAAATGTGACTTTCATGTGCTTAAGAGAGTAAGCTGCTATTTACTGTTGAAGATAGAAGCCTTGAAATGACTTTTGTTCAATATAGACATACCAGTAGCTACTCACACTTTAAGCATTAAGCATTTAAGCATACATATGACTGAGTGCAGCTGTTTTGTCAACACATTAGTCCAAAAAAATAAAAAAGAAAGAAAGGAAAACCAACCCAAACTCTGACAGCACTTAAGCATGTTACATGCAAATGCTTATGTTTACAATGGCTACTTGGCATTTCAAAATGATTACAAATTGCACTGAACAAGCTAAGCACGAATTTTGCATTTCAGTGATCTGCCTTTCAGTATTTACATCATCTCTAAAATAATTTCTCAGTGATGGCTGAGTGGTTCTACATGTTAGGCCCATGTGGGTCACTGGTTCATTTTTGAGTCATTTATACTGGCAAGAAATTGCAGCTCCTAGAGATTTATGCTAGCACAGTATACAAGCAACATTAATTACCCTTCCTTAAGATCAACAATTTTTAGTTTATTATTAAGAAAGGTAATTAGATTACTGTAACCACTGACAAGCAATTAGTTCCAAACATTACATTTTTAGCTTGTAGAATGAACTTGACCCAGGGATAATTCTGTATTTAATGCAGCACAGTTTTATGATTTTGTTCAGCTCTTCATGTTTATCCAGATTTTCCATACTTGTAAACAGAGCATTTGCATACTGTCCCAAAATCAAATTATGTGTTAGTGAAAATAATGGGCCTGTTCACTACATTTTTATATGACTGCTTTAATCATTCATCAAAGTGTGTGAATTTCGCCAACTATAGCCAACTGGCTGTAATTTTATTGATTATTGATGTTGAGCATTAAGTAAAAATGAGCAAGCTGTAGTCATTCAGACTTGGGACACACACGCATCAGAAAGCAAGAGCTTTTCCAATTTTATGCAGGAACTTCTTCTCCCAAACTTCAAGCTCTGCAGTTAGTGGATTACAACAGCAATGGCCTTTCTTCACCTTTTTGTACCTATTAGGTGTTCATGGTAAACACAAGAAAAGAGAAATTATCATTTGATTAGTAGTTTATTCAGCACTTTCTGTTATCTCAAGATTTAAGTTGTTTCATCCTAGCTCAGGAAATAAACAAATTGAAGTAGAATAAAGGGAACAAACACAAGAAAGAAATGAAGTCCAGAGTGAATTTGAGCAGAATGAAATGCAAAAAATGAAATGGAAAAGGGGAATAAAAGAAAAATATTCACTCTTTTATCTCGGTTTTACAGAGAATGTGAATTTTAAAGCCACGTGCTAAAATGCCGTCTAAAACAGTAAATATTGAATACTTTGTTCCCTTCAACTGACTTCTATCTGTTCCTTTATTCTTCAAAGTTGTCTTTCTCCATGGTCTACCGCACATGGAGGAAGGCCACTTCCACAGAGGTGCTGGGATTTTAAGGGCAGTAGAAATTTCCCTGATCTAAATTGGCCACAAAGATGTTTGAGATGCCTGGGTCATCAGTCGTTCTTTGGCTTGAGAACTTGGAGGCTCTCATGGAGATGAGAATGTATTTCACGAAAAGGAAAAAAAAACGCAAGAAACAAAAGATCTGGATAGGTGATTGGTCAAGTTTATGTTTCTGGACATCTATTATTTCTACTTTTTGCAGAGAGAATAAACAAAGAAGAAAGGGGGGGTGTCATCTGTGGAGTGTAGCTTGACCAGTGCCCATGAGCTCCAGTTTGCCTATGATGTGATAAGGTATAGATAGATAAATAGATAGATAGATAGATAGATAGATAGATAGATAGATAGATAGACAGATGATAGCTCGACAGATGATAGGTAGATGATAGATGGATAGATGATAGACAGTTGATAGATGGATAATAGAGATAGATTGGTAGACAGACAGATAGATGATAGCTAGATAAACCGATGATAGATAGATGACAGACAGATGGATAGATATATGGTAGATAGATAGGTGATAGATATAGATAGATGGATGATAGATAGATAGATGATTGGTAGACTGATGAATGATAAATGATAGATAGACTGATGATAGATAAATTACAGATAGATGATAGATGGATAAATAGATGATAGTTATAGATAAATAGATAATAGATGATGATAGATAGATGACACATGGTGATAGATGATAGGTGGATGGATAGATAGATATTTGATAGATAGATGATCAATAGATAATAGATAGATGGACAGATGGCAGATAGATAGTAGACAGATGGCAGATAGATGATAGACAGATGGTAGATGATACATAATAGATGGATAGGTAGATGATAGATAGATAAATGGATAGATAGATAAATAGATGATAAGCAGATGAGACTGGGTGTAGTGGTTCACGCCTGTAATCCCAGCACTTCGGGAGGCTGAGATGGGTGGATCACCTGAGGTCAGGAGTTTGAGACCAGCCTGACCAACATGGTGAAACTCTGTCTCTACTAAAAATACAAAAATTAGCTGGGAGTGGTGGCGCATGCCTCTAATCCTGGCTACTCGGGAGGCTGAGGCACAATAATCACTTGAACCTGGGAGGTAGAGGTTGCAGTGAGCCAGGATTGTGCCACTGTACTCCAGCCTGGATGACGGAGTGAGACACTGTCTCAAAAATAAACTAAAAACCAAAAAAAGACAAACAGATAGATGAGATAGATACACATAGATAGATATAGATAAATGTAAAGAGATAAATACAGATGCAGGGATAAATGAAGATAGATATAGATGCAAATATAAATGTATATAGACACGTGTGTGTGTGTGTGTGTGTGTGTGTGTGTCTTATAATGTTTCCACTCATCTAATTAAACCTTGACTGATTGATACAACAATATTTATCTATATTTATTTATCTAAACCTATACATAGACTATATATAATATTCATAGATATATTGATTAAATATGTATAGGTAAATATATATATAATAACCAGTTGTGTGCAGTAATGGAATCAGCTTAATAATCAAATGTATCCATTCTGTAAATAAGCTTTTTCTAATCTAAAAATCTCATGAATGTTTTATTACCCAAAACTCTCCCCATTTATTTATCCAAACACTCTATCATCAAAAGCTAATGCATGCCTAGTGTATACAACACCATCAGAGATATAATTATAGCTCTAATGAAGAAAACATGAACAATGCCCTTCAAAATCATATTTATTCATGAAGAGGATCATGATCAGACAATTAAGAAATTAGCTCTAAGAACTTTGGAAAGGCACATTTAAAGAAGCCTGATGGTTAGATAAATTGATTGCAACTGAGATCATTGAAAAACCTGAGCCTTTTACTGGACAATCAAAATAGAAACACTTAGGGAAAGAAGGCATAAAGGATATTCAAAGAGTAATACTCTTTATTACCATTTGATCACTAAATGCCAGGCATCACCATGTAATTTTTAATACATAGTTCACTCTTACACAAATACACTTCAGGATTCCCTATTTGAAGATGATGTTACAAAGGTATCACATCTGGGAGTTCATGTGATTGACATGATGCATTTCCCAAGCTTCTCCCTTCCATTCATCCAATAAATATTTATGATTGCTTACTTTGCATGTTACCATAACTTTCTGTTCCAACAGAGTCCATCTAGGCATAGCCCAAAATGGTGGAGATTAGAATGTGGAGACTGCAGCTAGGTAGATTTGGGACAAAACACAGAGGTGCCTAGATTTAACTGCCTGCATGGATTGACTACCATTGATTCTCCAAGTCCTGCTGAACTGCCTGGACTTAATTCTTTATGTAAAGTAGAGCAATTGACAGCTCCCTGTTAAGTGATTCTCTTCTAAGAGGGTCAGGTTTTGAATAATCAAGAGGATCCTTATTCAAAGGATCGTTCTGAATAAATAACTGTGTTGTTTCTCTTGTGAATTGTTTTCTGGGGAAGTAGCAAATATCAAGTTTGATTTGAGAAGAATTGGAATACCTACTATAATAACTGGCATGGGAAGAATAAAAAATTAGTTATACAAAGATGCAACCTTAGAAATGACAGCAGGCAGAGTTGGATTTAATGGGAAGTTCTACAAACCTGTCCAGAAAGACATTGCTTTCACGTTATTTAAAATATATGTATCGGGACAGAGAGACATATGTGCAATGTTTCAGTTAGTGCAATGAGACTGGCATAAGCTGAAAAAGGACAGAGAATGACTCAACATTGTTAAGGAAAGAATGAGAGTAGAACACTGAGCTAGCACACAGACAGTTCTCTTAATATTTTATTTCCTCTAAGACAAAGACAAACAAGACGGTACTGAGCATGAGAAATGAAACTGCAGAAGTTTCTGTGTTCTCATATTGGAGTCAAGAGAGTGTGCTTGTTTGCTTATGAGAAAAATAGAAAGACTCATGGTGAAATAAGAACATGAAAGAAAGCCATAACCAGGTAGAGATTAAAGTGTTTGATAAAAGTAGGCACATTGGATCTATTAAAATATGAGTCAGGCAAAGTCAAAATACGGATAATTCTTTCAGGTTGATCGATTAGAGATCAACCCCTCTTCTAGTGGGTTTCATGTTCTCAGTGAAGTATAAGCCATTGTCTTCAGGGAGAGGGCTTCAAGGTCCTCTAGTAAAAATATTTAAAGTGGAGAGAAAGACATTTGAAATAGTCGTCTCTGAAGGACAGTGTTATCCTAAGAAGATGAACGGACAAAGCAAATGTGGTATACACAAACAGAACTAAACCAGACAGCACATGATTATCTCAATAAAGTCAGGAAAGGGTTTCAATAAAATCCAAGATTCCTTCAGGTAAAAAAACCCTCAACAAACCGGGCATCAAAGGTACGTACCTGAAAGTAATAAGAGCCATCTATGACAAACCCATAGCCAGCATCATACTAAATGGGCAAAAAGTATTCCCCTTGAAAACCAGAAGAAAACAAGGATATCCTCTCTCACTATTCTTATTCAACATAGTACTGAAAGTCCTGGCCAGAGCAATCAGGCAAGAGAAAGAAAGAAAAGGCATCCAAATAGGAAGATACTAAGGCAAACATTCTCTGCAGATGATGTGATTCTATACCTAGAAACCATCATAGACTCTGCCCAAAGGCTCCTAGACCAGATAAACAACTTCATCAAAGTTTCAGGACACAAAATCAGTGTACAAACACAAATAGCATCCTATACATGAACAACATCCAAGCTGAGAGCCAACTCAAGAGCACAGTGCCATTCACAACAGCCACAGAAAGAATAAAATAGCTAGGAATACAGCTACCTAGGCAGGTGAAAGCTCTACAATGAGAATTACTAAACTCTGCTCAAAGAAATCAGAGATGACACAAACAAATGGACAAAACGTTCCATGCTCGTGGATTGAAAGAACCAATCATGCCAAAATGGCCATACTACCCAAAGCAATTTACAGATTCAATGCTATTGCTATCAAACTATCAATGACATTCTTCACAGAACCAGAAATAACTTTTAACAGTCGTATAGAACCAAAAAACAGCCTGAATAGTCAAAGCAATCCTAAGCAAAAAGAACAAAGCTGGAGGCATCACATTACCTGACTTCAAACTAAACTACACAGCTACGGTAACTAAGACAGAATGCTACTGGTACAAAATAGACACATAGCCCAATGGAACAGGTTAGAGAACCCAGAAATAAAGTCACACACCTACAACCATCTGATCTTAAGCAAAGCTGACAATAACAAGCAATGGGGAAAGAACTCCCTATTCAATAAATGGTGCTGGGATAAGGGCCTAGCCATAGGCAGAAGGCTGAAATTGGACCCCTATCTTTCATTAAATACAAAAATCAACTCAAGATGAATTAAAGACTGAAATGTAAAACCAAAAACAATAAAGACTGTAGAAGAAAACCTAGGAAATACCATTCTGGACTTCAGCCCTAGCAAAGAATTCATGATGAAGACTGCAAAAGCAATGGAAACAAAAACAAAAATTGACAAGTGGGACCTAATTAAACTGAAGAGCTTCTGCACAGCAAAAGAAACTATCAACAGAGTAAGCAGATAACATATAGAATGAGAGAAATTATTTGCAAACTATCCATCCAACGAAGGTCCAATATCCAGAACCTATTTGATTGGCTTAAAAAAACAAAGGAACAAACAAATCAACAAGCAAAAAGCAAACAACTCCATTAAAGATGTGAAAGGGGGCCAGGCGCAGTGGCTCACACCTGTAATTCTAGCACTTTGGGAGGCCGAGGCAGGCGGATTGCCTTAGCTCAGGAGTTTGGGACCAGCCTGGAAGCCTGGGCAACATGGTGAAACCCCGTCTCTACTAAAATACAAAAAATGAGCCAAGCGTGGTTGTGCACACCTGTTGTCCCTGCTACTCAAGAGGCTGAGGTAGGAGAATCGCTTGAACCTGGGAGCAGAGGTTGTAGTGAACCGAGATCACACCACTGCATTCCAGCCTGGGCGACAGAGTGAGACTCTGTCTCAAAAAACAAACAAACAATAACAAAAGCTGTGCACAGGACATGAATAGGCACTTCCTAAAAGGAAAACATACACATGGCCAACAAGCATGTGAAAAAATGCTCAGCATGACTAATCATTAGGGAAATGCAACTCAAAACCACAGTGAGAAACCATCTCACACCAGTCAGAATGGCTATGATTAAAAAATAAAAAAATAATAGATGCTGGTGAGGGTGCAGAGGAAAGGTAATGCTCATACACCACCGGTGGGAATGTAAACTAGTTCCGCCACCGTTAAAAGAAGTCAGGAGATTTCTCAACAAACTTAAATAGAACTACCATTCAACCCAACAGACCCATTATTGGATAGATATCCAAAGGAAAATAAATCACTCTGCCGTAAAGAAACATGCATACGTATGTTCATTACAACACTATTTACAATAGCAAAGACATGGAATCAACCTAGATGCCCATCAACAGTGGATTGGATAAGGAAACTGTGATGCATATACACCATGGAAGAGTGTACAGCCATAGATGAGAATGAGATCATGTCTTTTGTAGCAACATGGACAAAGCTGGCAGCCATTATCCTAAGTGAATTAATCCAGGATTAGAAAACCAAATGCTGCATGTTCTCACTTATAAGTGGGAGCTAAACACTGAGTACACATGGACACAAAGACAAGAACAATAGACACCAGGACCTACTTGAGGGTGGAGGGTGGGAGGAGGGTGAGGATTGAAAAACTCCTGTAGGGTCTTATGCTGATTACCTGGGTGCCAAAATTATCTGTACAACCAAACCCCATGCCACACAATTTACCCATGGAACAAACCAGCACATATAACCCTTGAACCTAAAATAAAGGTTGGAAAGAAGGCAAAGAAAAAAAAGAAAGAAAGAAAAGTGATATAGGCCACATGCCATGGCTCATGCCAGTAATTCTAGTGCTTTGGGAGAGGGAAGCAGGGGGATTGTTTGAGGCCAGGAGTTGTAGGCTGTAGTGGCCTATGCTCATGCCACTGCACTCCAGCCTGGGGAACAGAGCAAGACCCTGCCCACTCTCAAAAAAAAAAAGGTGGGGCACAGTGGCTCATGCCCGGAATCCCAGCACTTTGGGAGGCCAAGATGGGCAGCTCACTTGAGGTCAGGAGTTTGACCAGCCTGGCCAACATGGTGAAACCCTGTCTCTACTAAAAATACAAAAAAAATAGCCAGGCATGGTGGCAGATGCCTGCAATCTTAGCTACTCAGGAGGCTGAGACAGGAGGATCACTTGAACCCAGGAGGCACATGTTGTAGTGAATTGAGATTGCATCAGTGCATTCCAGCCTGGGTGACAGAGCGAGACTGCATCAAAAAAAGAGAAAGAAAAGAAAAAAGAAAAGAAAAGAGAAGAGAAGAGAAGAAGGAAGGAAGGAAGGAAGGAAGCAAGCAAGCAAGGAAGGAAGGAAGGGAAAATGTCGTATCATATATATACACAATGGAATACTATTCAGCTATAAAAAAGAATGAAATCATATATTTTGCAGCAACATGCATAGAACTGGAGGTCATTGTCTTAAGTGAAACAATGCAGAAACAAACTCAAATACCACATATTCTCACTAATAAGAGGGAGCTAAATAATGTGCAGACATGGACATAGAGAGTGGAATATTAGCCACTGGAGGCTCAGAAGGGTGTGAGGGTGGGAGTAGAGAGAAGGATGAGAAATCACTTAGTGGGTACCATGTACAATATTCTGGTAATGGTTACACTAAAAGCGCAGGCTGTGTCACTCTAAAATATATCCGTGTAGCAAAACTGCGCTTGTACCCCTTATATTTATTCAAATATTTAAAAGACGAATATTAGCATTTCTGGAGAATGGGAAGCCATTGGAGAAACCTGTCTTTGCCTGTAAAGTGAGGTCACTCTTCATGATTATGTGTTTTGTATGTTGTGTGTGTCTGTATTTTGGGCAACTTTGAAATATTCAAGTATAGTCAGAAATTGGTCAAATAACTGGTTGAACCAGATACATGGTTTATTCAGGCAAGTAGGAGAGGAGAAGGGCAAAGACGAAAATCATGTGCTCAAAGGAGTGATTTTAATGGAGGACCTTGGATTTTAGGCTAAGAAAATAAACAGAAAGGACTTTTAAAAGAGAGAGAAACATTTGTGAAAATTAAGGAGAAGATGTATTGCTAATACACAAGGAAAGAAGAAACAATGCTCAGGCTTTCTGTTTCATTTCTAAATATTTTTAAAAATAACTAAAAGAGCATAATTGATTGTTTGTAACACAAAAGATAAGTGCTTGAGAGAATGAATACCCCATTCTCCATGATGTGATTATTATGCATTACATACGTACATCAAAGTATCTCATATACTCCATGAATAGATACACCTACTGTATTAGTCCATTTTCATGCTGCTATGAAGAAATAGCCGAGACTGGGTAATTTATAAAGAAAAAGACATTTAATGGAGTCACAGCTCCACATGGCAGGGGAGGCCTCACAGTCATGGCAGAAGGTGAAGGACCAGCAAAGACACGTCTTACATGATGGCAGGCAAGAGAGCATGTGCAGTGGAACTTCCCTTTATAAAACCATCAGATCTCCTGAGACTTATTCACTATCAGGAGAACAGCACAGGAAAGATGTGCCCACATGATTTCATTACCTCTCACCAGGTCCTTCCCACAACATGTGGAAATTATGGGAGCTACAATTCAAGATGAGATTTGGGTGGGGACACAGCCAAACCATATCGCCTACTATGTACCCACAAAAATAAAGAATAAAAATAAATAAATTTGAGCTTCTCAGGAAAAAAAAAGTCAGGAAATACGGACACAAGACCTTAAATTTTCCCTTTCCCAACCTCTCGTGAATTCATCCACAACCAATTTAATTATCATTGCAGTTTTGTAGAAAATGGAAAAATGAAACCAGTTCTAAAATAAACATTTTTAAAACAAAATATAACCTTTCTTAAAAAATCTATAAATTATAAAATTGTCTAGTCTCTGAGCCTGTGTATTAAATGAATCAACATATGTTCCTTGCTCAGCCCCAAGGACAATAGCAAGCTCTATTGCATTGAGTTTCAAAATAAGCTGATGGGTGATTTAGAAAACCATCAGACCAACTCCTTCTATTGTAATTTATTTTGAATTAGAGAAGCATGTGCATTTTTAAACTTAGCTAATTTCCATGCAGATCATATATGTACATATGCAGCAGGGGTGTCATTTGTTTTGCACTTCAAATTCTTTTACTTTATAGCAGCATGTTTCTCTAAGTTACATTTCTTTTTTTCCTGGAACCTGAGAATGATTAAATTAAAACACTGCTGTTTTGTTTGCTAGAATGAACATTTGGAAAGTGTCCTAAAATCATTACTACTTTCATTAACATCCTAATAAGATATGAAGAAACACACATGTGCGCGCGCGCGCACACACACACACACACACACACACACACACAGAGAGAGAGAGAATCTAATAAGAAAATGTTTTAGAAAAAATTATTTGGGCCGGGGAACGGTGGCTCCCGCCTATAATCCCAGCACTTTGAGAGGCCAAGGCGGTCAGATCACAAGGTCAGGAGATCAAGACCATTCTGGCTAACACGGTGAAACCCCGTCTCTACTAAAAATACAAAAAATTAGCCGAGTATAGTGGCGGGCGCGTGTAGCCCCAGCAACTCGGGAGGCTGAGGCAGGAGAATGGCGTGAATCTGGGAGGGGGAGCTTTCAGGGGGCGGGGGGGGCGCCCATGGGGTGGGGGGGAGAAAGGAGGAGACCCCTTCACAAAAAAAAAAAAAAAAAAAAAAAAAAAAAAAAAAATTTGTATCACTTCTTTGATTAGATTTAATATAGCACTTGAAAATGTGAAAGATCTTTTTTCTTTTTTTAAATTTATAGACTTTTGTATTTTCATGTCTAAATAACAGAATCTTGGTTGCTTCAAAATGACATATAATCCAAAATAGTTCTACTGAATTCAGAAAGAAAACTATATTTGTAAAAATATAATAATCTCCAACCCTGTGAATTCATCACACTGAAAATACCATTCCACTAGCTTCAGACATTCAATTTTGATTTTGTGAAGAAAGCTGTTTAATTAATTGCCACTTATTTTAATAAAAAATATTGAAAGTGATTTTACAATTTTATTATTTTTACTTTCTAAAAAAATTCTCCACTTTTAAACTTTCACTTAGACTTGATTCTAAGATTCTTATGGATATTAATGCTTTAAAAGTTCATCTTTTTCCTCAAAGTTCAAGTTGTTTTCAGGAAAAAGTTTGGTTCAAATAACCTATGGGACCATGTTATCAAAAGCAAAACCTTGTTACACTGGGATTTCCGTTCTGTCCATTGAATAAGAGAAATGATTCTTTCCTGCATACGACTAAAACTAACTCTCAAATACAGGTTAGCTTTAAAATTGCATATTCCATTAATCACTTGATATGTTAAAATAGTTTGTTAATAACAGCATCTTGACAAAAGAGATGTATCCTGTAGCTGTTGAAATATATGAAGCGACATAAGCTGATTGCTTTCTTTGGGAAGCTTAAAATGAATTCTTTTATTAAACATGAGTGTCAGAGCTTGACATTTCGTTTCAGTGAATAGTCATCATTCTCTGTCATGAATGTTACATTTAGAGAATAATTTTTTTAAGAAAAAAAGAATATTTTTCCTGTTCCCCATTTTAAAATATTTTACTATGTCAAAGTGAAAAAATACATACATCTTATTTTTTTTTAACAAAAAAAAAAAAAAAAAAAAAAAAGGATTAATCCAAATCACCATGGGACAAGGATTTTTTTTTTTAATTTTGTGAAATTGCTAAGTAATGAAAGAACATGCCGGGAAGAAAAACTATCTGAGAGTAAAAAAAATGCGTATAATATTTTATTGTATATTTAAGATATACACTGTATATTTTGTAAGTATATTTGAGATATGCCTATATATGACTGTATATCATCATATATGTGAAATACATTTTGCTTAGTCTTGTTTTACCATTCTTCTTATTAAAAAGTGACATTGGCTGGGCATGGTGGCTCATGCCTGTAATCCCAGACCTTTGGGAAGCCCAGGCTGGTGGATCGCCTGAGGTCAGGAGTTCAAGATCAGCCTGGCCAACACAATGAAATTCCATCTCTAGTAAAAATACAAAAATTAGCCAGGCATGGTGGCAGGCACATGGAATCCTAGCTACTCGGGAGGCTGAGGCAGAAGAATCACTTGAACCTCGGAGGTGGAGGTTGCAGTGAGCCAAGATTGCACCACTGCATTCTGGCCGGGACACCAGAGTGAGACTCTGTCTTAAAAAAGAAAAAAAAAAAAGTGACATTGATAACTAATATTACTATCAATACTAAATAAAGTTGTAGTTCAAACAGCTCAGTGACTTCAAAAGTGTACCACTTTTGCTTGTGTAATAATTGCATTGATACACACAATACACCAACATTCCATATTATACTTAGAATAGTAGAAATTAAACTGTAGCATTTTAAATAATGCTGCTTGGTGGTTCCTTGAGTGAAGACACCATGGCTTATTTAACAGCTTCTTTCTTAAAACCCATGTATGCCTAGTGTTCCATTATTGGAACACTAAGCACGTGGGAGTTATTTACATCCTACTGCTCAAGGTCATCGCCAAGGTCTGATTGCAAAAATGCAAAAATTGCAACCTCAGGCATAAATGAATTAATAGACATTGACCTTGCTCTCAGGCCACTTTGCCCTCAGGCTCATGGTTGATTTTATAGCAATATGTTATACTGTAATCCCGAGTAGCTGGGATTACAGGCGTAGGCCACTGTGCCCAGCTAATTTTGTATTTTTAGTAAAGACAGGGTTTCACCATGTTGGCCCGGCTGGTCTTGAACTCCTGACCTCAAGTGATCTGCCCGCTTTGGCCTCCCAAAGTGCTGGAATTAAGGGCATGAGCCACCACGCCTGGCCTGTTAGTTGCAATTTTATAAGGCTGTTAAAAGGATTTAAATAAATAATTATTGTAAGGGCTAAGTGGATTACAGAGCAGATTTTAAAGATTCAAAATATCACCTATAACATTATTATTATTATATTGCTAATCTTTAAACCATGTATGTATATCTCAATTTCTTCACTTTTGGAGACCATACTTTTTAACTTGTTGCTATGAAGATGTAGCCATCCACACATTCACTATTTTCATAGCTCCCTTTAATCCCCTCCCTCTGTTAGTATTTTTATATTGTTGGGGAAGATATCATTTATACTCTCTGTATATCTATAATTATTTTAGTTCTCTTCATAACTGAGAGAAAACATTCTGGTTTTCTTTCACACTCCATTAGTTAAACTCCCTGAATTGTTCAAAGCAGTTGAAAAATTTTACATTATATGTAATCTAAGGTACTTTGAAAAATAGCATTCTTTTAGATAATATTTGCTATAGGTCAGAGATCTGTCTAAATACCCAGTAAGCTTAAGATCCATGCTTTGATACCCTATTACATAAGAAGTTGTTCAAGAAGATTTTTCGGTGGGCAAGGATCTGAGGAAGATACTAAAAAACGTCCAGATGATTCAGTCATGTAAATGTGTCTAGTCATCATTTAACCAAAACCCCCAGGCACTATTTTGTAAAGTCCCTTCGCAGATAGCCGAAATGAAATTCTCTCGATTTCGGTTCTCCAAGTGGGGATTTTGATATTTGTACAGGTGCATATTCTGCAGCTATCCAAGGACCACAAGTGTTCAGTTACCTGAAGATGAAATCTATTCAACTATAGTTGAGCTGGGCTGTGAGAAATGTTTCTGCCCACAGAATGTTTTTTAATTTAGTAACCAATATAGGTGAAAATTCACTTATATATGTTTCTTCCTTGGATATACATTCTTCTTAATGCAATTAGAATTTAACCACCCAAGCCAATGATTATGTTATCATTTTATCTTCAAAATTTGTACCTTCCAAACTTGTTCTGTTGCCCCTCATCCCTTTTCGTCTGGGTATTTTTGTTTCTTATAAGTGAAATTAATTTCCATTAAAGCAGTTCCCAAGAAGACACCCTCATAAAAAGAAACAAATTTTCCTCTATTTTTCTATTTTGTATTCACTTTCGTACAAAAAAGTATCTGGAATATAGTTAGGGAAATATGGTAATTTGCACTTATACTTTTGCTTGATTGCTGAATTTTCAAATATTTGTCTGTTCTATAAAATGTAGTGTTTCTATAGACCTTGCAGGTCCTGTACAGCAATGGAGTGGTGAACTCACGCATTTTCTAGCTTATTATCAGAAGAATATGCTATGTCTGCTCGTTTTTCCAGACTCTAACACCTTTGGATCCCTGGTAATACTCAATGACTTCTATTAATACAAACATCTCTTTTTTCTCTCTCTCTTCTTCCTTCCCTCCTTCCTTCCTTTCCTCTTTCCTTCCTTCCTCCCCTTTTCCTCCCTCTCTCCCTCCTTTCATTCCTCCTTTCCTTCCTCTCTTCCTCCCTTTTTTCCTTCCTTCTTCCTCTCTCCCTACGTCTCTCCCTCTCTCCATCTTTCTTTCCTTTCTTCCTCCTCTGTGTCCCTCCCTTCCTTTCTCCTTTTCTTCCTCCTTTGTCCCTTCCTTCCTCCTTGTCTCCCTCCCCTCCCTCCCTTCCTTCTTCCTTTCCCTGCTTCTTTCCTCCTTTCTCTCTCTTTCCTTCATTTCTCCCTTCCTTCCTTCCCTCCTTCCCCCCTTCCTTCCTTCCTTCCTTCCTTCCTTCCTTGTCTCTCTGTCTGTCTCTCTATCTCTCTCTCTGTCATTTAATCCCCCTCTCATTTCTCCAAGATTAAAATGCTACTGTGGATTTTTTTAAATGTCACTTTAGATGTCTCCTCAGTGTTCTCTATTCCTTTGAATACTGGGAAGAACGTTTGACATAATATCCATCCATTAGACCAATAGGGTTATGGTTCTCCCAGTGACCTGCTAAATATCACTGGCTCGAGCACTTTCCAAATGTATCATTTTTTGTTTTGACAGAGATGAGTTACTGTCTGAACATGCATTTTTTTCCCCAGAGTCTTGCTCTGTCATCTAGGCTGGAGTGCAGTGGCGTAATCTCGGCTCACTGCAACCTCTGCCTCCTGGGCTAAAGCAATTCTCCTGCCTCAGCCTCCCAAGTAGTTGGGATTACAGGCTTGCAACACCACACCTGGCTAATTTTTGTAATTTTAGTAGAGATGGGGTTTTACCTTGTTGGCCACGCTGGTCTTGAACTCCCGACCTCAGGCAATCTACCCACCTCAGCCTCCCAAAATGCTGGGATTGCAGGTATGAGCCACCGCACCCTGCCTGGATTTGCAACATCTTTTGACTAGCCTATGAAACTGGACCTAGTTTTCTTTTTGTCCCCTTCTCTAAGAATAGTGATTCTTTCCACAACTGACCATTTCTGAGTATTTCTCTCTCTCTCTCTCTCTTTTTTTTTTTTTTTTTTTAGCACTCAGCTACATGGACGCTAAAGGCAGATTTCCTTGCTTCATTTCACTGGCACTGTTGAGTGTCAATATTAAAGACACTTGAAGAAAACCATCATCAGAGGCAGAAGGAAAAGCAAACATTGAACCAATGTCTGATCTGCTGGGTCTGATGATTTCCACTTTGCACCATTTTTATGAGCATCAACACGCTGAATAGTTTCGCATTGTCAAGCCCAAGCCTCCTCCTGTTAAAGCCGGTGTACTTGTTCGGCAGAAGTCCCAGTGGCAGAGAGGAGCGTGTGTCACGTGCATGCCAAGAAACCCATACAACCATCCCCAGGTTGCATTTCCAAAGCAGCTTCACATGCCTCTTGTAGAAGGTCACAATTTCTTATTTGACAAGATCACATAAACTCCCAGTTCAACTGCAGGAATGACTTCATTTCCCATAAAATGGCCGGTGTTTGGCAGTGGTGCTACATCCCGATCTTCTCTCAGCACTTGAAGCCAGCTCTCTCTCACCCTGCAGTCATTGGCATCTGCAATACATCAACTCACTTTCGATGACTGGCCAGCTCCAGTGTGAGTTAGCACAGTAATTCACCATTGATGAAAAACTTTCAATGTTGAAGTTTTGATGAGGAAAGTCCTGCAAGAACAAATCTGCCTAAACTAGACATCTTGATATGTGTCTCTAAAATACATCTCTCCCTTAAAATAATAAAAGTCCACCTACCTGTGTTCTCACATACCCTTTTTTGAACAGTACTACTCATTACGTCCTCACTTCAAACTTTTAAAAATAGGTATTTATATAGATTTTCTCAAATTACACCCTAAGCTCCTTCCTACTTTAGGTCATCCTTTGTGCTTATAACTTAGTACATACAAAATATCCAAGACATTTCTGCTCTAATTTGGGTAAACTTCCTTCTAGTTCACTCAGAAAATATTTTCTTACATCACTCCACCAAAGTATTTTGCAACATAAGTGGCCATGGTGGTCATTGAACAAGTCTTAAATGAATCATGTAAAGAGGGTGAATGTATTCAAATACATACTGGTAATAAGCAAGTAAGAGGATTTCATGGCTTCTGTACTTCTGATTCACATAATGCTCTATACAGACATAATAGCTGCTTTCTACCTTTTTCTGTCATGCATTTCCTATTCACTTTCTTAGCTTATGAAGTCATTGACCTTTGCCTGTTATGATAAATCACACTTCCTTTATGAAATAAATATCTGGATTTGGGAATAACTACAAATCTGCATGCATGCATTGCATGGGGTGAAGATTTTTCCCTTTCTATTTTATTTTTCAGGAATGAACTTGTAAGGAGCTTTGGAGAAGAGTTTTGAGGTTGGTTCTCGCTAATTGAGTTCAGAGGATAGTTATATTTGTGACTCAGGGGAATGCTACCAAAAACCAGTAGTGGAAGAGTCTTCTAAAATCAGATTAATTTGACAACCTCCCTCTGTCATCATCTCTTTAAACAGTCACCTCATGCTTGCCCAATGGGCTTAGGAAAAATAAAGAAATGGTTTTAGAATTGTGGATTATTGCATGGTAAATAATACAGACTTTCCCTTGGCAGAAATAAGAACAGTTTTCTCTGCTGTATCTGCAATGGTGACCCAGTGTGAGCCTCTAATTTAGGAGCAGACTGTATTAGTTCGTTTTCTTGCTGCTGATAAAGACGTATCTGAGACCGAGTAATTTA
The DNA here is from genome assembly GCF_002776525.5 of Piliocolobus tephrosceles. Taxonomy (NCBI): domain Eukaryota; kingdom Metazoa; phylum Chordata; class Mammalia; order Primates; family Cercopithecidae; genus Piliocolobus; species Piliocolobus tephrosceles. The sequence goes on along the minus strand of NC_045456.1, from coordinate 18,693,313 downwards.
TCAAGAAAAAGAGGTTTAATGGACTCACAGTTCGACGTGGCTGGGGAGGCCCCACAATCATGGCAGAAGGCAAAAGGCACATCTTACATGGTGGCAGACAAAAGAGAATGAGAGCCAAGTGAAAGGGAAAACCATTTATAAAACCGTCAGATCTCATGAGGCTTATTCACTGCCAGGAGAACAGTATGGAGGAAATTGCCCCCATGATTCAATTACCTCCCACCAGGTTCCTCCCATAACACGTGGGAATTATGGGAGCTACAATTCAAGACGAGATTTGAGTGGGGACACAGCCAACCTTATCACAGACACAGGGGGACCAGGTGTTCACCTGATGGAAAGTATAGTTTATGAGATTCATTCTGTCAGAGATGAAACGAGCATTTTTCCATTTCTGTGGCAGATATTTATTCAAAACTTCTATTTGCCTCTCTCTGCTCTCATTCCTGTGATTTCAATTTCATCTGTGCCTATTCTCCATTCTATTGTCCCACATACATTTTTTTTCTGATGAAGGAAATTATGTTATAGTGAAATAAGATAGCATCTTGATGCCTGAAATTTACAGCTTTTACCATCACTCTGTCACGCCAAAGACGCTGGCCTTATGGAATGCTGAAAGAGTCCTCTGTGGATTCCAAGGTAAAGCCATCGGAGAAAGTATCTTTCAAATCTGTGCCGATTTTTCATAGAATGCTACATAGAATCCAGATGCTGTTCTTCTCACATGATCCTCACATGTTTGTTAATCAAACATGAGTAAGTAGAGGCCGTGTCTACTACTAGATGACCCACTTGCAGATTTTTGCTTCATCATGCTGTGTTTCTCAGTTCTGCATTCTTAGAAATATCATTATCCAAACTAGAAATGCTTCACTGTGAGATCCTACAGAGATCCATGGATCTACAAAGAAATACTGCCTGTTTTATCATCCCCACAGATCATCAGAAAAATAATTATAACAAATTAAAATCCAGTGAAATAACAACAGAAGTGAGCTCATATGCTTATGAAAATATAAACACATAAATGGTCACTGCATCATTATTCACATTAGCCAAAAACTAGTAAAAGCTCAAATGTCCGTCAACAAGGGAGCACAAATAAATGTTTAATGAATTCATAACATTGAGTACAAGCAGTGAGAATAAATGAATATTAGAATGAAGGGACTCAAACAACTTACAATAACATGGACAAATGTCAAAAACATAATGCTGAATGAAATTAGCCAGACATAAAAGATACCTTCTACAGGGCTTTGTTCACATAATATTCAAAACAGACAAAACACATTTATGATGGTAGGTATCAGAAGTGTGGTTACCATGGGGAAGTTACTGGAAGAGGAAGGAAGAAGGTTTCTCAGGTGGTGGTAGTGTTCTGTTTCTCGATTTCTCATAATTTTGTTTTATAGGAAAAAACTGTGTTTTCAAAGAAAAAGTGTGGGCACTTTCCCTTTGTGAAAAATTTATTGCACGATACCCTTAGGATTTGTGCACACTTTCCTGTAATTATGCTATACTTTAATTTAAAAGTTATCTTAAAAAATTAAGTACGAAAAAGAAATATATGAAGTGTAGCAACCTAAAGCTCTCAACTAGCTTACTTAGAGTAGCTACATGTATTAGTCTATTCTTATGCTGCTTATAAAGACACATCAGAGAGACTGGGCAATTTATAAAGAAATACGTTTAATGGACTCACAGTTCCACATGACTGGGGAGGTCTCACAATCACAGTGGAAGGTGAATGAGGAGCAAAGGCATGTCTTACATGGTGGCAGGCAAGGGAGCATGTGCAGGAGAACTCCCATTTATAAAACCATCAGATCTTGTATGACTTATTCACTACCACAAGAACAGTAAGGGGGAAACTGCACCCATGATTCATTTATCTCCACCTTGCTCCACCCTTAACACATGGGAATTATTACAATTCAAAGTGAGATTTGGATGGGGACGTAGCCACCCCATATTACTACAACAGACACGTGATTCTTGCATGGAATTGAACATGTTCCCTAACACAACCAGATTGTATTCCCATTATAATTGCATATCCTTATTAAACACTGTCAGCAACTTTATGAGGAGTGGAATGAGACTCCTATCATTGTGGGCTTGGTGGACATGCCAGTCTCATTTTCTGAGACTTTGGAAGCTGGATTCCATTCTAGAGCTTGTATCTGGACTACAAGTGCAGTTCAAGCCTCATGTCTCTGAAACTCCATAAAAGCCTGGCCCATTGTGCAATAGTCTGCACCTACTTTTCTTCCTGCGTCTCCCAGGGAACCCCTAAACTCAAGTTTTTGTCTTTCTGTGAAGCACTCCTAATTCTTGTTATCAAAAACACCCAGCTCAGATCATCTCTGCTTCCTTTCAGACAAAATCCAGCTATATTGGGGCTTCATCCACACCAATATGATTGCATTACAGTTGACCCTTTGGAAACTCAGGGGTTAGGAGGGCCGACAGACAAAAATCTGTATATAGTTTTTGGTTTATTTTTAAATTTTTGATACAGGGGATACATATGATTATTGGCTACATGGATATATTATGTATATTGGGGTTTGGGCTTCTATTGAATCTGCCACCCAAATAGTGAACACAGTACCCAATGGATAGTTTTTCATCCCTTGTCCCCCTCCCTCACTCTCCCTTTTTGGAATCCTCAGGGTCTATTGTTTCCATCTTTATGTCCACATGTACCCATTTTTAAAGTTCCCATTTGTCAGTGAGAATGTGCAGTGAAAATGTGCAGTACTTAATTTTCTGTTTCCTCATTAACTCACTTAGAATAATGATCTCCAGTTGCATCCATGATGCCATAAAAGGCATGATTTCATCCTTTTAATGGCTGTGTAATATTCCATGGTGTATACGTACCACATTTTCTTTATGCAACCCACTGTTAATGGACCCTGAGGTTGATTCCATATCTTTGTTATTGTAAGTAGGACTGAAATGAACATACTAGTGCAGGTGGCTTTTTGATAAAACAATTATTTTTCTTTTGGGTAGTTACCCAGTTGTTTGATTGCTGGGTCAACTGATAGTTCTAGAACATCCATGTAAAATTTTTGTGCCTCCAAAAGTTTATTAATAACCTATTGTTGACTGGAAGCCTTACTGATAACTTAAACATCAACTAACACATATTTTGTATGTGATATGCATCATACGCTGTATTCTTACAATGAACTAGAGAAAAGAAAATGTTACTAAGAAAATCTCAAAGAAGAGAAAATATACTTACTATTCATTAAGTGGGAGTGGATCATCATAAAGGTTTTCATCTTCATCATCTTCACATTGAGTAGGCTGTGGAGGAGAAGGAAGAGGAGTTGGTCTTGCTGTCTCAGCGGTGGCAGAGGAGAATGAAAAGCCATGTTTTAAGTGGACCCACACAGTTCAGACCTGTGTTGTCCAAGGTTCAACTGTGCTGTGGCTCTTCTGATCTCAGGAAATGATTGCCTTGTTTTGTTAATGTCTCCGTGATGTTTATGGGTCTCCTCTTTTATTATTTTATTTCTTTAAGCAGGAAAAGAACATTCCAGAGTAAACTACTGCAGCCTCTTGATGGAGTTTTACTCCTAAGTCCTGTTTGAGGTTTTTGTCCAAGCACTTTTGATTCATATGGACCTCATGCTGTGTTCATTAAGAGTATACCAAGGTATTTTATAAATGCCACCATGCCACATGGGCACAGTGTCTGATTTATTTCTTCCTTATGGAAAGTGACAGTATTATGTTAAATCATTGCCAAGTGGAAACTTATGGTGTAGACAGTCATATCAATTATTTTTAAAAATGTAAAAAGGAACATCAACCCATATTATAAATGGAAAAAGAAAGGAAAAATAAGAGAAAAATATTTCTTACAGACGTATTCAGAATATCACATAATACCCCCTTTTTCCCATTTAAATAATTTAAAGTGGTTATATTATTTTTAAAGAAAAAAATTAGCTTGTTCTTCATTCAGACAATTATGATATTCAAGATTTACCATTTGGTAAATTAGCAATTTGTTATTAACTGGTTGATCTATGTGAACCCATTTTCATAAGGGCATCGCTGCTATGACTACCTTGTTTCTAACAGAAAGTTTTTGGTCATGGTGACCACGATATAAAGCGCCTTACTAATTTAGTACCAGCGTGTCGTGGGTTTGTGTCTGCAAACAAACATCACTAAGCTCCATGAGAGACAGAAAAGAAAAATTCTACTCAAATAATTAAAATGCTCCACCACACCTTGTATAAAAAGTGTTCAGTTGATGCCAATGCCATGGATCGTTTTCGATCACAAATACATTAGAGTAAACAAAGTAAACACCCAGTATCAGAATCCTGTGATTAAGGAAGCACTTTCTTTAGTGTCTTAAAAAAAGAAAAAATAAACATAAGGAAAAAAAGAGAAACAATTGCTTTTGTAAAATAAATACACTGGAAGACCTGCAATTCATTGCTTAAATTTTGAAATCTGGTAGCGAAAAGACAATGTAGTAGCTAAAAGGGGATGATAAATACAAGTATTTGCATAATGAAAATGTTTATTTCTTATTTAAAAGAGTATAATGTGTTTCCATGGAAACAGTAATGTTCTCATTCAACTGCACCAGGGAGACAAATTTTATTTGCATCATTTTATCTTTACTAGTTTTTCTTTTTATTTTTTCCTGAAAGCCTTCCAATTCAGTCAAGTGTTGCCAGAATTTAAAACTTTTTGATTTCCAAATTATCTCAATTGTTAACCTGATGAAATTTTACCTGCGGTTTTGACATCCCAGAATATGGCAACAAGAGCTCAGCATGATAAAGTAATGCAAATTTTTAGTGACAAAATTGAAACCTTTACAATCTAAATACACACAAAATAAGATTTTTTTTTGAAAAAATATGGAAATAACTTATCTAAAGATAAATTGAACTGAAGCTTATTTAGTGACATTCAGATGATCAAGTTTACTAATACTTTAAATTGTTACTATTTGCAGTTTATTTGTCCCTCATACTATTCAGGTACTTTTACTTGTTTTCAATCTTATAAATATTTATTTCAAGCAAATGAATAAGGGTCCCGGGAAACTGAAGTACTATCTATCGTGGATTTACATGACAGCAAATATCCACAGCCCCCACGCCATGACTGACGTGCTCTCTGTCTGTCTGTCTGTCTCTCTCTCTCTCTGTATCTCTCTCTCCATGTTGTTGTGAACCCTGAAAATCTGAGACAAGTCTCAGTTAATTTAGAAAGCTTATTTTGTCAAGGATGAGGACTCGTGCTCGTGATACAGTCTCAGGAGGTCCCTGATGACGTGTGCCCAAGGTGGTCAGAGCACAGTTTGATTGTATACATTTTAGGGACACATGAGACATCAATCAACATATGTAAGATGAACACTGGCTTGCTCTGGAAAGGCAGGCTAACTCCCAAAGGTGAGACAACTTGAAGTCGGAGGGGGCTTCCAGGTCATAGGTAGATAAGACAAATATTTGCATTCTATTGTGTTTCTGACTAGCCTATCCAAAGGAGGCAACCACATATGCATTTATCTCAGTGAGCAGAGGGGTGACTTTGAATAGAATGGAGGCAGGTTTGCCCTAAGCAGTTCCCAGCTGGACTTTTCCCTTTAGCTTAGTCATTTTAAGGGCCCAAGATATTTCCTATCACATTCCATTCATTTTCCTTCAAAAGAATTCTGACTAATCCTGATGCCACCATGCATGAAGACATTGTTATCAAGTAGTTGGGAATAATCAAGAGAACATTTAAACACTTGATGAGAGACAGTTCCTCGACCACATAGTGTACAGAAAATGATGCTGTTATCTTTCCCTGCAAAGAAGTTGTCCTCCATTTGAAGACAGATGCAAATCCATCTCACCCAGCGTGAGAAAATGGTCCTGATATTAAGAAAAGCATGTTTTATTAGCAAGGAGGTAGGAGGTATCCATTCTGCTTCAAGGATTAATAATTAATCACATTTCTCTATTTCCATGCCAACATTGAGAAATTATTTAGCCTGATACAGTTTTCTTGAATTGATATTATTTCTTTTGTAACTTTATTTTAGAAAAACAGGTTAACTTTTAAAATTTATTTTAAAGGTAAATATCACAGAAAAATATTACAGGTTCATTATATAAATAAAATTTTAAAAATCAACATTTTCACAAAGCAGTTACTTTTGTAAAATTAACATATTGGATCACTTGCAAGTCATTGCTTAAAGTTTGAAATTTGGTAGCAAGAAAACAATACAACACACATACACAATATTGTATATAGAATATATAAGGAAGATATGGTTTACATGACCAAAAGATTTTTAAGATAGTATCAATAGCTAATGTTTCTTCAAACAGGCAATAATGATTCACAGTTCTGTACACCTACACAAAAAGCTATTGTTCCATTATCTCAGCAATTGGTACTATTTAAGTTAGGTGCCAACTGCCCCATGTATACTCCTAAAGAGCAAACACAAAGCAAGATTCAGCAGAGCTGAGTGTCTGATCCCTCTCTTTCCATATAGAATACTATGTATAATATAATAAATATATATTATATTATGTATATGAATAAATGTGCATATAATTACATTTATGAATTTGTAAAGTGCTTGTGTGTGTATATTCTGCATTTCATATTTTAGACTCATTTTCTTTCAAGCGATGAATGTGAACTACAAGAAATATGAGATGGGAGGTCCCACCAAAACTAAGAGTAAAATAAAATTTCTTCAAGAATTTAACTTTTTGCATTGCACAGTGAATATGTTCTGTTTGACACACAGTACACACATGCAATTTTACATAAATGGTACCAAATGCTGAGATAATAGGACAATAACTCCTCGTAGATTTTTGTGTAGGTGTATAGCACTGTGAATGATTATTGCCTGCTTAAAGAAACATTAGCTATTGAGATTGTCTTAAAAATCTTTTGGTCATGTAAACCATATCTTTCTTTCTTTGTCCATTTCAGAACTTGGAGTAGCTGTATACCATCCCACAATCCAATTAGCTTGCATAATGTTAATTACCTGAGAATATATCATCCCATCATTTACCTTCATACCTTTGATATTGCTAGTAACACCTTTGTAAAAAAGAGTTTCTAGAAATCAGTACAGTCTTTTTCCCTGATGTTAGTTTTACTTTAAATGATTAATGAAATAAAATAATATGAATTTATTTTGAATAAGAAACGATGTTTTTTTAATAACAAGTGTATCATTGTGTCAGAAAATATTTCCACCTATCTATTTTTCTCTCTTTGGAAACGATCATGATGAATGTCCTGAAATACAAATTCAACAACAGTGTATGGTTAGTGTCTGTACATGTTAACGAGACAAAATGATGATACTTCGGAGCATGGATTGTTTCATAGCCTTTTCTCCTCCAAATAAGGTTAACTAGCAGTGGTGAGGATGCTGCCAGTTCCATAAGTCTAAACCTGACCAAGCACCCTTGAGTTTTTTTCTTAGGGTTAGGTGCCAACTGCCCCATGTATTTTCTTTTTTTTTTTTTTTTTTTTTTTTTGAGACGGAGTCTCGCTCTGTCACCCAGGCTGGAGTGCAGTGGCCGGATCTCAGCTCACTGCAAGCTCCGCCTCCCGGGTTTACGCCATTCTCCTGCCTCAGCCTCCCGAGTAGCTGGGACTACAGGCGCCCGCCACCTCGCCCGGCTAGTTTTTTGTATTTTTTTTGTAGAGACGGGGTTTCACCGTGTTAGCCAGGATGGTCTCGATCTCTGGACCTTGTGATCCACCCGTCTCGGCCTCCCAAAGTGCTGGGATTACAGGCTTGAGCCACCGCGCCCAGCCTCCCATGTATTTTCCTAATGAGCAAACACAAAGCAAATTTCAGCTGAGCTGAGTGTTTGATCCCTCTCTTTCATGGCCAAGCCCAAGAGATGGGAACAGACAGGCATGGATGTATTGGTCCTCACCCAGATGCTAAAGCAGGACCTGGTGTGACAGCTAGAGTCCGTGGCTACCAATCCAGGTAGAGTTAAGGTTCAAAATACCAACCTTTAACTCCATGTCAATGCTATAACTCTCACTGGACACCAAGAAGAATACCTGTTTGTGGGCCTTCTGTTCATCAAGGGTTGCCGTAACTCATCCTCTTTGATGTGCCTGAGGGAGCCAATGTAAATTTATTTTTCTTCTCCTCTCCCTCCATTCTTTTCCTCTTCAATCTTCTTTCTTTTCATCCTTCACTCCTTCTTTCCTTCTTCCAGTGCTTCCTTCCCTTTTCCCCTCCTCCCTCCCTTCTTCCCTTCTTTCTTCCCTTCCTTCCTTCTTCACTTATTTTGTCATTTCCTTCCTTCTTTTCTTCTTCCTTCTTTCCTGTCTTCCCCCTTCCTTTCTTCCTTCCTTCTTTCCTTCCTTCCTTTTCCTCCCTCTCTTTTTTCCCTTCTTTCCTTCCCTCCCTTCCTTCCATCCTCCCTCTCTCCCTCCCTTCCCCTTCCTTCCTTTTATTTCCTTCCTTTTCTCCCTCCTTGCTTTCTTTTCCTTCCTTCCCTCCCTCTCTCTCTTCTTCCTTACTTTCTTCTTTCTTTCCTTCCTTCCTTTCTTCCCTTCCTTCTATCCGTCCTTCCTTTATTTCCTTTCTTCTTCTCTTCCTTCCTTCTTCTTTGTCTCTGTTTTTTTTTTTTAATTTTCCATTCACTGAATTGAGTCCTGTCTACACAGTTAAAGCTATGAAATATTAAATTACCACTAGATTATGTGGCAATGGCTAGTCTGGGAAGGATATAGACAAATACAGAAATTCTGTGTGTAACATTATGCCAAAATGTTACAGTAAGATTTAAATTGCTTTGTAATATACCTCCTTGCCCTGTAAATTTTTTGGTCTGCTACTTTTTAATTCTGTGTGCTAGTGGGATTTTATTTTTTGTTATTAAAACAGATCTAGGATTTTCTTTACCAGCATTTTATTAAAATTAAGGCTAGTTAATATTTACATGCCTTATTCTGGTTGTTTTAAATATGTTGAATCATTTAATGGTTACAATATTATGACACAGGATTCCTGCACTTTTACAGAGAGGAGACTGGCCCAGAGAGATTAAATAAGTTATCCAAAATTACACCTTAGGGACAAACGTGGTGTAACAATACAGAGCTAGAAATCCAGAGCTCATGTTCTATTCCACTATACTACATATACCCCATTGGTGCATTAAAGATAAATACGAGGCCAGGAGCTGTGGCTCGCACCTGTAATCCCAGCACTTTGGAAGGCCAAGGTGGGCGGATCACCTGAGGTCAGGAGTTTGAAACCAGCCTGACCAACATGGTGACATCCCATTTCTAATAAAAATACAAAAATTAGCAGGGCATGTTGGTGGGCACCTGTAATCCCATCTACTCAGGAGGTTGAGGCAGAATAATCACTTGAACCCAGGAGGTGGAGATTGTAGTGAGCTGAGATCACGCCATTGCACTCCAACCTGGGCGACAGAGTGAGACTCTGTCTCAAAAAAAAAAAAAAAAAAAAAAAAAAAAAAAAAAAAAAAAAAAAAACCAACACATAAATCTTAATGCAGGTGCTAACACCAAATTTATGTACACATCCTTATATGTATGTGTGTAGACAGAGTGATAGATGGATAGGTAGCTAGATATATGTGTAGATATTGGATGATACAAGGATAGATAATATATAGGCATAGTTATAGGTAGATAGATGATAGAAGGATAGATGATAGGCAGATAGATAGATAGATAGATAATCAGTGTTTATGAACTTTTTAACATTTTAGCTCACTTAAAAATTATTGATGACTACCCCAAATATTTCTTTATGTTAGGGGTATATTACTTGATATTTATCATATTAGATATTACAACTGAAAAATATAAATGTATTAACTCATTTAAACATAAAATATTACTATTCCATGTTATCATTCAAAACATTTTAATAACAATAACTATATTTTCAATTTTATTTATTTTTTTTTTTGAGACGGAGTTTCACTCTTGTTGCCCATGCTGGAGTGCAGTGGTGTGATCTCGGCTCACTGCAACCTTCATCTCCTGGGTTCAATTGATTCTCCTGCCTTAACCTCCTGAGTAACTGGGGTTACAGGCATCTGCCACCATGCCCAGCTAATTTTTGTATTTTTAGTAGAGACAGAGTTTCACCATGTTGGTCAGGCTGGTCTCAAACTCCTGACCTCAGGTGATCCGCCCACCTCAGTCTCCCAAAGTGCTGAAATAGCAGGCGTGAGCCACCGCGCCCGGCCTGACGATACTATATTTTCTAAAATTAGAAAATGCAGCAATAAGACTGGTGTTACAATTCATTTTGTAAATATCTTTAATGTCTTTCTTAGTAGAATACAGTTTTATTCTCATATCTACTCTTTATCTGTTGCAAGATATATATTTTATCACACGCCACATAACTTTTGGGTAGCTCTAAGAGGAACAGATGGAAAAAGAAAAATGGCATTTTTGTAATTGTTAAAAGAGAATTGAAAACATTGGCATTTTAAAGAGTCTAGGGGAACTCAGGGTTCCCCAGAGCAAACACCTCACTTTGAGAATCACTGATCTCTCTCTCTCTCGTCTATCTATCTATCTATCCATCTATCATCCATCTATTATTCTATCGATCTGTCTATTGTCTATCTATCCATTCATCTATCCATCTATTCATCCATGCATCTACCATCCATTAATCTACTTGCCTATCTATCCATCTATCAAATACCTTATCTATCTAATCTATCTATCTATCATCTGTCTATCTATCTATCTATCTATCTATCTATCTATCTATCTATCTAATCTATTCATCCATCCATTTATCCACCCATTCATCCACCTACCCATCAAATCTACTTATCCAGCTATATTGTTATGTACCTAACTACCTAGCTGTCTGTCTATCCATCCATCCATCTATCCAGCTATCTATAATTATATTTATATTTACATCTCTGTGTTTATTTGTGTGTGTGATACACACTAAAATTCATAGAAAGCTATAGAAAGTGAAATTTCAGAAGAAAATGACATTAAAAAACCAGCAACCAACACATATCACATGATATTGATTTGATAGCTTTTTATCACTAAAGCATATTCTCGGAATTTGTCCTCATCCTTGTATTTCTCTGATAACTGGAAAGTTTTAAGTGAAAAGTAGTGAAGCAATTTTCTCCAATTACCTCACACTATCTTAGGCTTTTCTCTGAATATTTTGCCTAAAGTAGTGATTATTGCCTATTTTGTGCAGGCATGTAAAGGAAGCAATTTGGTGTACATGTTGAGCCGTCTAATTGCAAGCCCCAGGAAATAAGAGCATTGTGAACATGTTCCAGTGCGCACTTTGGATTTCCTCTATTATTTTCCATTTATTCTTTTCCACATTATTGTTCTGGCCATTGGATTCCTTATAGACTTGCAGAAATTTTTAATTATCTAAATTTTTTTTCTTTGTTGTGATGTTTGACATTGCAAACATATTTCTTCAATTAATCAATTATTTTTACCCACACATTTTATATTAATACAATAAAGATATTTATCAATTTTCTTGTCCTCTGCATTTTCAAAAAACAGAAATGTTTTCACAACCCTAAACCACATACATGTTTTCTACATTTTCTTCTATTCTTTATTATTTTGGATGTTGATTTATCTTTCTAGAATCTAACTTTACATGTGGAAACAAAGAAAGAAACACTATTATTTATTACACATCTAGAGCTAGTTTTCCTGATGTCATATACTAAGTGGTCAGTCTTTTTGCATTGATCCATGACACCAACTGAATTGTATATGACATTCCCATAAAGCCATAAACCTATAGATTTCTGTGCTACTCTACTGGTCTATTTATATCTTTGCACCACTACCAAGTTGCTTTAACAATATACATGGCTTTGTAAAATATTTATCTGGTAAGGCATTCAGCCCTATTCCTTCTTATTTATCAATAGTGGCTCACCTACTATGCACTTTTTTGTTGTCCATATACATTTCAGAATATTTTTGTAGAATTTCTTTAAATAACCAATGGGAATCTTCGTTGATATTGCTTTAATAGTGTATATTACACTTGTAGGAGAATTGAATGCATTAGTGATGATTTTTAAGATATAAATGTTCATCTTTATCAGTTTAATTGTTTCATCTATTTGACCTTGTATGTTCTTTAGATCAATTAATTCTCAATGTTCTAATGCCTTTAAACTGATACTGCAATGAATGTTATTTGTATTATACTTAGAACACCATTATTGTGGCGCAGCAAAATGCTAATGAGTTTGTTAAGTTAATCTTACAAATCTTACCTAGTATTCTTGCTAAGCTTTCTTACTAAATCTAAGTCATGTCTTTTTTTTTCTTGCAGATAATCACATTTTCTGCAACTAATGGACGTTTTAACTCTTCCTTTTTGATCTTTATTCAACTAGTTCATTTTTTCTTTCTTTATACTATTGACCAGGACTGGTAACATTGTCATATACAGTGGTGATTTCATCTGTGTGTTTATTATGAAATATGAGTATACATGAAATATGTCTGATGACATATATATGTGTGTGTGTGTACATATATATATATATATATAAAATTCCAATATGGCAAATACTTTTCACATAAAAGCCATACCCATGCATATTTATGCCTACATATGAATAAAGTGTAGCAAAATAAAGTTGAGAGGAATGGGTAGAATCATAACTGGGTAGACCTTGAAAATCAGAAGAGAAAACTCAGAAGCAATAAAGGAAAAGAAAGTGATTTATATAACTACATAAAACCTAATTAAAAATTTATCCATGCCCAAAGACTCCAAAGTAATCTGAAAACCAAGTATCATACCCTATTAAGAGTAAACAAGCATTTTTCTGTAAAGGGTCAGATAGTGCTATTAATATTTTGGAATTTCCAAACCATATAGTCTCCACAGCCACTAATCTCCATCGTTATCACTTGAAAATCGCCATAAACATTAGGTAGGACTGTGTACTAAGAAAACTTTGTTTACAAAAGGGGGATTTAGTTTGCTGACTCCTAACTTAGAATAAAATGTTTGCAATTTTTATAATAGGCAAAGGTCAAATAAAATTATTATTTTAGAAAATTTTACAAATCTATCCAACAAAATCTGCCAATAAAAATTGTTAGAAGGTATGGCTAAGGCATATATCCATCCTTCTGGTATACGAACACTCCGTTCTTGAAATACATGTAGGAATCCACACACAGTATTAGTTTCAGTTTCCCAAAAGGGTGGGCGTCAAGAAACATGAGCCTAGAACACTTATTATAGTCTTTTTATTTCCTTTTTCTCATATTTGCTATGGGATACTTTTTTGTTTAAATTGCCCTGATAAAATCTGCCTAGGTTACCAGAACCTAAAATGTTTAATCTTGGAGGTGATAATTTTAGCATTGAAATTAAAAAGCAGCCCCTCTATCATGAAAACGATTTTACAATTTATTTGGTGTTCATTTATCAAAGGTGGAGTATATGCGAATTAGTCTTTTACAGAGACCAAGTGGAGAGAAAATTTCCATCAATATACTGGCTACAAATTGCAAGTGAAATGAAGAACCCCACATTTCTGCTGAAGGCCTCAAGACAGGGATTTTCTGTGTTTAGTTATTTGACACAAAATGTATTTTTCTCCATTTTTTTCCTTTGACCTAAAATTTTCTAACACTGTGAGTTTGCCATTTGGTTACTACATAAACGAACCGTTCAGCAGATGGCTAAAAAGACACATCATTTACATATGCTATTTCTCTGTACATATGAGGAGTCCAAGTCTTATTACAAGCAACTACGAGAAATAAAAAAAACCAGGACTGAATTGATAGATATTGTCAAAATCCTTTCTCCCCTAGATTCTATTTATTCTTTTAATATATATTCCACTAGGTTGGTTCGAGTTTAGTCATTTCACTTTGTTCCTTTATGAAATAAAGTTAAGAATATACAAATAAAGAATAAAAGGAAAAAAGATAAAGGAGGCTTATTATTAACTAAATTATGTGGCAGACACTGAAAAATATATGATCATCCAATTTCTCAAAGCTACAAGTGTAGTAATTATTTTAACTTATTAATGAAATGGTACAATTATCATTATTATTATTTTAGAGGTAGGGTTTCACTCAATCTCCCAGGCTGCAGTGGAGTGGCATAATCACAGCTCACTGCAGCATCAACCTCCTGGCCTTGAGTGACCCGCCCACCTCAACCTCCTGAGTAGCTGGAATGACAGGCATGCACCACCACACCGACCTATTTTTTCAAAATTAGTATGATGTAAAAACTCAACCTATCCATATAACATGCATTTACTATACTGCTTTTTATAGCGTACTATTTAATTCTAACGTATGAATTCTCTCTGCTTACTATATGAAACAAGTTTTATCCAAAACTTACACTTTTTGCAGAGATTCAAATGTCACAGAATCAGTCCAATTAGCAAATTGATTTTTAAATGAGAAAAATCTAAACAAGGAGGAAGGAAGAACGAGGGAAAGAAGAAGGGAAGGGGAAAAAAAGGTAGGAGGGAAGAAAGGAGGGAAGGGAGGAAGGAAGGAAGGGAAAAAGGGAAGGAAGAAAGGAAGGAAGAAGGGAGGGGGAAGAGAGGGAGGGAGGTGGAGGGAGGGAGGGAAGGGGAGGGGAGGGAGGGAAGAAGGAAGGAAGGAAGGAACGAAGAAAGGAAAGAAAGAAGGGAGGGAGGAATGGAGGGAGGGCGGAAGGGAGGAAGGGAGGAAGGGAGAGAGGGGAGGGAAGGGGACGGAGGGAGGAAGAGAGGAAGGGAAGGAAGGAGGGAGAGAAAGTAAGAGGTTACTGGGAGCGTCATTATGTAAGTTCAAATTTGTTTTCTTTGGAGCATAAGTAAAATAAAACCACAAATGCAACAGTGTCCAGTAACTAAAAATATGCTTTTTACCACTGTTATCCATAGGAAACAGAAGTGACTGATGGCATCTCCCTTTCAACATGAAGAAAGATGGTTTTCACAGTCCAGGTTGTGCCCCATCAGGAATATGTCTGTAGCTCATTCCCTTCAAGCTGGCAGATTTCTGGGATTAGATGATCTTTTACATTTGCTTGCCTGTCCTGATTCTGGTCATGGTGAGAACAGCTATAAATACCTAGTTTAAAAAATGCAAATGCATGCTCCAGTTTTAAAGATCCCTTTTCTGCTAGTAGGCTATTGAAGACAGAGAGTTTATTTGATCATCTTTGGAATTTATGATTCCATCCTACTAATTGCCCTATTTTTGATGTATCTAATAAAACTGTGATGCATAAAAGATTGCTGAATACCAGAGAGTTGTAAATAACTTATTTTAGTGCTGGCAGTGAAAGAAATGAACTTTGGAAAGTGATATCAAGCTAGGTTTAAGTAGGAGGGCTGAAAAATAAACTCCAGCAACTTGGTATTGGCTGACTCTTGAAGAGGGAGATCTGTGATGTAGAGACAGAGCTAGAGGTTCACTGAGGAGCTCGTTACATTACAGATTAAGATGCCTTAAGGTGACCCTGCTTTCAGCTGCCCTGAGAGGTGGTACTGTACAATCTCCAGTAGAATAAGTTCTAAGACCACCGGAGTGGGAAGACAGGACAGATAGATGCTGCCTGCCTCCCAGACAGAATGAAGTTTATAGGTTCTATTATAACATCACATTTTACTATGTGGTTCAATAACCAACATCTTTTTTCTAGAAGTGAGAATAAACTACAGCCCTTAAAAGTAAAAATATAGCCAAATGGCACAGGACACCTCCAATGGACACATGCAGCAAAAGGGAGGTATTTCATATTGCTTCACAGGACTCTAGTCTGTAAAATTAAGTGCTTGTGGCAGGCAGTCTTCAGAGCTCTCTATTGTGTTGCGGGGCATTTAGGAACGTTACAGGGACTGTATAGAGGCCAATGTGAAGGCTTCCCCTTTAAGAAACAACAGCAAAAAAGAAGCCATCTACTTAAAAACATGCCAATGACTCTGAAAATTCAGTGTAAATGCTGACCCGGTGCCCTTCAGTGAGCACCCTCACATCTCCAGTTCTTCACATCTGCCCTTCACAGAGAGGGACTATGTTTACCGCTCTTGACAACACGTTCATGGGAGTCTTCCCATACACAGTGACAATTGAACAAAATCTTAGCTTTTTTTTTTCCAGGTTTTTCTTGTTGTTGATATCCTTGTTGTTGTAAGGAGTAGTAATCAGATATTTGGTAGAATGACCCTTGTGAAAGGAAAATATCTTGGACCCTTTCAAGCTGGGAAGTGCTCAGGACAACCTGCCTCCCATTCTATTCAAAGTCACCCCTCTGCACACTGAGATAGATGCACGTCTGATTGCCTCCTTTGGAAAGACTTATCAGAAACTCAAAACAATGCAACGATTTTGTCTTTCGCCCACCTGTGACCTGGAAGCCTCCTCCCTGCTTTGAGTTGTCCCCACCTTTTCTGGCCGGAACCAATGTACTTCTTACATATATTGATTGATGGCTCATGTCTCGTTAAAATGTTTAAAACCAAACTGTGCCCCGACCACCTTGGGCACACGTCTTCAGGACTTCCTGAGGCTGTGTCACAGATGCGCATGATCAACCTTGGCAAAATAAACTTTCTAAATTAACTGAGACCTGTCTCACATTTTCGGGGTTCACACCCTCAATTGGGCTTCGTCTGATTGGACCTGAGCTATGGGTTTTGAGAAGAGGCCCACAGAGGTAAAGTGCTGTTCTCATCTTTTGCTATGAAGAGTGCACACTCTCAGTGAGACTTGTCACTGCTGGCGTTAATTTTGAACTCCAGGCTGAGGTAGTACTTTTTCATGCTTTTCCACTGTAAAGATAATCTGTTTTCCTCTTCCCATACAGTACTCTTAGGAAGGAAGTCACTATGCCCAAAGCACACTAGGGGAGTTGCAACTTGTGAAGACAGAGAATCGAAATAAATGATTTGCAATTTTTCTGCATGAGAGAGTTCTCACTGCTTCCTTTATCGTTTAATGAATCTATCCTGGATGATACAAAATTGTATAAATCCATCCAGGACAACAAAGAAGCAACCTGATAAAAACCCTCTCCCTTTAGTTAAGACAACCTAAAAGGGATTAAAACAAATTAAGCTGTATGGTTTGTTAAGAATACATGGTTACTTTTTAACAGTAGAGAGCCGGGCGCGGTGGCTCAAGCCTGTAATCCCAGCACTTTGGGAGGCCGAGACGGGCGGATCACGAGGTCAGGAGATCGAGACCATCCTGGCTAACACGGTGAAACCCCGTCTCTACTAAAAATACAAAAACTAGCCGGGCGAGGTGGCGGGCGCCTGTATTCCCAGCTACTCCGGAGGCTGAGGCAGGAGAATGGCATAAACCCGGGAGGCAGAGCTTGCAGTGAGCTGAGATCCAGCCACTGCACCCCAGTCCGGGCGACAGAGCGAGACTCCGCCTCAAAAAAACAAAAAAAAAAAAACAAAAAAACAGTAGAGAGAATTCCAGTATATCCAATTGCTAGCTAATTGTCTCAAATACAGTAGAGAAGCAGCTTTGAGGTAGGTCTCCAGATAGCTACCATGAAGCAAACTTGTGCCTGTAGCACAACAAATACATGTGTTGATCTATCCAGGGTGATGTCTTCAGTCCATATTTTGTCTGTACTTCATAGTATTTAGGTGTCTCTGGACAAATTGTTTTTACTTCTCTGAGTCTCAGCATCTTATGATGGACAATGGTAGGCAGGAATCTAGACCCAACATGGCGGCGTTACCCGGCGTAGCAGGCCTTTTGTTAAAGACTCCCTTCACCCTTGTACACACCTGCAGACTTACATGCGTCAGAGTTCTGGCTGGGCAACCACACTCCCCCATGACCTGCGGCTCACCTGCATTCCACAAGTTCGTAAACAGCAGTTTCGGTTGACAGTTTCCAAAGACCCCGTCCTCATGACCCTTACTCAACTCCTGCCCTAGTAGTTTCAAGACCCCCCGGGTCCTGTTTGCACAACCATCTTCCCTACTTCTCGGGCTATAAACAGCCCCTACCCTCCTCCCTCGGCGTGACTTCCTCGGCCCACGCCTTTGGACCGAGGAACCTCGCCAGCAAGCCCTAATAAAAGGCTATTCTCACTGCCATTTGCCTTGTGTCTTCGTTCCCGGTTCAGCTCCAGCCTCAGTTTACCTTTACAGATAATAGTGACTCCCTTCAATAGTTACTGGGAAGACTGGAAGAAGTAATGTGTGTGTGCTTTGTGTAATACCTGTTATTTGCCATACTTCCCTATTATGTTTTTACCTTAATATATGTCTTAGCCAGGCATGGTGGCTAAGCACTTTGAGAGGCTGAGGTGGGAAGACTGCTTGAAGTGAGGAATTCAGGAACAACCTGGGAAGCATAGTAAGACTCCGACTCTACAAAAATAAGAAAAATAAAATAAAATTAGTTGTGTGTGGTGGCACACACTGGTGTTCCCAGCTACTCTGGAGGTTGGGGCAGAAGGATTGCTTAAGCCCAGGAGGTCAAGGCTGCACTGAGCTATAATCACACCACTGTACTTCAACCTGGGCAACATAGCAAGACCCTGATCTCTAAAAATACATATCTTGGGAGGCTGGGGCAGAAGGATTGCTTAAACCCAGGAATTCAAGGCTGCAGTGAGCTATAATTGCATCACTGCACTCTAGCCTGGGCAACACGGCAAGTCCCCAATCTTTAAAAATATATATCTTGATGTATAGATATTTATGTAACAATTATTTTAGTAATACGGAGTGCTTCAATTTGTTCAGGAAGATGTTTAGAAGGCTTAATCTCTGGGTATACTCGGATTCTGTGATACTAAAAGGCAAGCCAAATCAGAGGTGCTGGGAATATTTTCTGAGCTCTAAGACAAACAGAATTCAAATTCAGACTTTTGCACTCTAATCTACAACACAACTCATTTCAGGTTTTGTATTTGGATGGCCCATCAAAGTTCATTGATATTTGTTTATGCCACAAATAATGAAGAGATATCAGATGAAAACTATGTAGACAAGTAGATAATTGATAAGGAGTTATTTTTTAAGTGTGAGAGTTCCATTTGGATAATGCAAAAATAAACATTTGATTTATAAATAAGTATATTTCTAGATGAAGGAATGTAATAATATTTTCATTTGACATAATAAAGATTTTATAGAAAATGATACAATTAAAAGTTGTGCTTTTTAAAGAAATGATATATAATAAAGAATATTAAGATGATTAATGAATTATCAATATTTGGCTATGTTTACTACTTAGAAGTCTACTAGACTAAAAAAGTGGTTCCTAAATAACTCTTTTAAAAAAGCATCTAGGCAAATTTAGTCTTCCTGAAAGAGTTTGATGTAGTGGAAGATAGAACAGATACAATATAGTTGTGGATAGACATTTTCTAAAGTGCTTTACAGTTTGTTTTTAATATAGTTCAACTTTTTAGCCCAATAAATCTATTAGGAGTATATAAAGTTAGGTTAACTCTATTTTCTCCTCTATAAAACAGAGATTAAGGAAAACTCTTAAATATATCACATAACAATATAAATATCATAGGATTGTTTCCTCCCTTAATAATAACACTTTCTGTTTGCAATCATTTTTCCCAAAGGAAGCCTTTCTACTGGATTGATAATCATTGCTTCATGAGTTTAAAAATAATAATAATTTTGTTCAGTTCCTACTATCAGCAGAGAAGGACTTATGAAAAAAAAATATTGATGGATACCTAGTGTGGCCAATAATTGGTTCAGAGATGTTTTATAGAAAGGCTTTATAAATTGTGAAAGAAACTGCATAATTTTTAGAGACTGAAAATATATGTATTAATTTTTCCTCATGAGAGTATTTCTAGTTTGCTGACACTAAAAAGGTTGTTGGGGGGAATACTCTATCAATTCAGAGAACACAGACTCTTCCAATGTATCGCAGAATAGATAAGTGACTGTGTCTCCCCTGCAGGAGGAAAGCTCATATGGACGATAGGTAAATGAAGCGAACCTAAAACAACTAAGCAAGGCACATTTTGTTTCATCCTCTGATGCTGGAGGGCATGGGAGGTTGAGGGAAAATGACCTATGTATCCAAATTCAATGGCAGAGAAGCTCTGGGTTTTATCAGTTTTGGATGTTCCTTGTCTTCCAAGGTGTGATGGTTACTTTTTTATGTTGTTTGTTTGTTGGTTTGTTTTGAGATGGAGTCTCGCTCTGTGGCCCAGGCTGGAGTGCAGTGGCACCATCTTGGCTCACTGCCAGCTCCGCCTCCCGGGTTCACGCCATTCTCCTGCCTCAGCCTCCCGAGTAGCTGGGACTACAGGCATCCGCTGTCATGCCTGGCTAATTTTTTTGTGTTTTTTAGTGGAGACGGGGTTTTACCCTGTTAGCCAGGATGGTCTCGATCTCCTGACTTGGTGATCCCAAAGTGCTAGGATTACAGGAGTGAGCCACCGCGCCCAGCCTGTAATGGTTACTTTTAAGTAGCAACTTAAATTGAATTAAGGGTTATCCAGATACCTGGAGAAGCATTATTTCTGGGTGTGTCTGTGAGGGTGTTCCCAGAAGAGACTGGCATTTGAATCAGTAGACTCTGAGCTAATGCTATCCACTGTCATCTAATGGGAGCAGGAACATCTAATCTAGTGAGATCCTGGATGGAGCAAAAACACAGAGGAAAGACAAATTTGCTGGCTTTCTTCTGGTGTGGAGACAACCTTCTTATCTTGCCCTTGGACATTGGAACTCCAGATTCTTTGAACTTTGTATTCTGGGACTTGCAACAGCAACCCCCATCCCCACCACATGATCAGATCAAGGATTACACCATCAGCTTTCCTGGTTCTGAGACTTTGGAGCTTGGACTCAGTCACAGCACTGGCTTCCTTGGCTCTCTAGCTTGCAGACTGGCTGTTGTGGGACTTCTCAGCCCCTATAATCCTGTAAGCCTATTCTTCTCATAAATCTCTATCCCTGCACCAGTATTCTATCTCCACAAGAGAGAATGTTGGTGGGGCGGGGGGGGGGTATGCAGAAAAAGAGAGAGAGAGGAGAAGGTAAAGGAAAGGAGAAAGAGGGAGAGAGACGTGGGGAAAGAAAAATGGTAAAGAGAGAGGAGAGAGGGAGAAGAGAATATGAGATACAGAAAGAAACAGAAATGAAAAAGAAGAGAGAGTAACAGAGACAGAGGGAGAGAGGGAAAGAGAAGAGAGAGAGGAAATCAGGAGAGAGAGGATAAGAGGGAGGGTGTCAGAGAAAAAAAAAGTAAAAGAGAGAGGGAGAGAGAGAGAGACAGAGAGACAGGAGAGAGAGAGAAAAAAAAAAGAGAGAAAGAGAATAGAGGGTAAATTGAGACTGTGATTGGGGTTTCCACTTTTCTCCTGTCCATCTTTGGTAATCCCATGGCCTTGAAAATCCTTGATCCACCACATCTATTAAGAGTCAAAGAGTCATCTCCAGCAAAGTAGATGTTGCCGACCAAGCCTTAGAGAGGACGGAGTGATTGGTTTTCTTTTGATGAAGCGTGTGTGTGTATGTGTCTGTGTCTGTGTATGTGTATGTGTCTGTGTGTGTGTATGTGTGTGTGTGTTCACAGGTACTCAGTTGTCCTTAGTATGAAAAGTGCACTAAGGATTGGCTGAGACTGGATGCCAGTCATAGAAACCCATTTAAGGAAACCAGTGGGTGTGTTTATATCTTAACCCATTGCTCACACTTGGCCCAGAACATATCTCAGGGTAGAAAAGCTCACAGAAACTTGGCAATGAACTGTCCATTTTTCAAATGGTCTTCAGTGCCCATTGCTACACCATGGCTCTGCTAATCAAGCAGAGCTGATTGAATGTTTTATTTTGTATAATTATCAAATCTACTTTTCCTAGGACATGATGAAGAGTCTATGTTGCTTCAAAAATAGCAGCGGTGGTAACAAATCTAATCACTTTGCTCTTTCATTTTTAAAGCATTAGTATATAATGGCCCCATCTGCCAACTGGTTTTAGTCACCTTGCTTTAAAAAGTCTGTGGAAATTAACTATGCTCATTGAGTTAAAAATAAGTTTTCTTATATTGTTTACTAACTTCTATGGATATTAGAATATATTGGGAACCTTTGTCAACTCAAAATTGAGGTATATATGCACTGGCTTTGGAAAAAATTTCTTGTTTACTGAATTGATGTAAACATTCAAATACTTTTGCAAAAGCTACTACTTTACTGTGTAAGTTAATACCAGATCACATAAAATAGGTTAGAAAATAGACATCTATCTACGGTTATGGAGAAGATTAATAATAAACACATAATTTATTTTAACATTTGATTTCTTAAAGTAGAGGCTTATATACTCTCAATCTCAATTTTGCATATATTTGAATCAGAGCACAACAAATAAAATTGATTAAATATGACTTTATGAATCGCTTGCTTAGTAATTTAAACTTTATGCTCTATAAAGATATTCTATAAAGAAGAAAGTTTGAAAATGAAAACTCAGGGGTTTTAAACACTATTAAAAGAAATACTTTCAAGTTACAATTGTTTTTATAATGCTTCTCAAATTTTTCTCAGCAGTTGCACAAATCCCATTATTATAATTACTTATATTAGACTTATTTTGCAAAATCAGGATATAAAAATTATTGTCCTGATTGTTCAGAATCAAGTATTCCAGTAAGAATTCAACCACAACAAATTATTCTTTATGGATCAATATTATTTTCCTCCAATTATAAAATCAAGGTAATGAATAAAATGGTCTCTACAGTACATCTCACTTCCCAAATTCTACCATATGGCAAGGCAGAGATACATTTGTTTGCTTTAGGCAATAGGTCTTTCCAATACTGAGGTAAACTTGACTAAGACATTTAAAATGCAATGAAGTTTGTTATCGATGCCTTTGATGTGTGAAGATGTGAATTCAAACTGCTTAATTGGTCTAAAATAAATAACGCTAATGAATTAGAATTAAATAACTAAATCAGAGTTGTCTCCATCGATGAAGACTTTCCATTCCCATGGAACACAGTTCCATATTTCCTCTTTATCATCCACAGTTCAATATTCACTCATCCATGAAGTGTAGTGTAGTATTTCTGAACCACAGAATTCACCATCCCCATCAATTTAGGATGGCATCTGTTAGGGTTTTACCAACTAAACAGAAGCTGGTACTTCAAGGAAGAAATGTTTTCCTGCAGGGAAACAGAGAATTCCATCCCTTGGAAGAAAAGAGAGTTTACCCCTAAGCTAAGGTGGATTTAACAATTCTCAGTGGAAGTTTCTAGCAGCACAAACTTGACGATTCATACTCAACTTCTGCTCATCCATCTGACTTCAGGGGCCCTGCAGAAACAAAAATCCATCTTCTCTTCTACCGTGAAAATCTCTCACCTGGAGCTTTACCTGATGAAGGCAGTTCCTATTGTTATTTTATGTGGTATTGGGTAGGAAAGATAAATTGACAATAGAAAATTCAACACAAAGGTTGTCGGGTTATCTGTTTAATATTGGAGAAACATCCACTGGTGTCCCGACAATGCACCATTTGGACATTTGAACATTCTATGGCAAGATGTTCTACAAAGCTTGGATGCAAATATCCTTGGACACCTTGAGTAGCAATTGAGGCAGGCTTTCACCTCCCGAAGGGCCCTGCAACATGTGCCAGCAGATGCATAGGGCTGCATATTGCATGGAGGGGAAATCATATCAGAAGAAACTTAAAAAACCAAAAAACAGACAAACAAAAATCCCAGGAAATTGGAGAAGAAAAAAAGACAAAGAGTCAACAGAGACAAGAGAGAGAAAGAATGTCATCCTGCATGTTTCTCATATCCAAACCTTCTGAAAGATATGACTCGTATCTCTTATTTCAACTCTGGGAGCTGCAGTCAAAATCCAGCATCACCCAGAATCTGTGCTCACCAAACATCTGAGCCATGAAATGCTATGTAGTTCACGCTGATGCAGATGAAATGAGATTTTTAATCTAATGAATGCACTATTGCCTTCAGAATAATTATTAACTTGAAATATTAACTCTGCTATAAAGAGGCTTAGCTTCCAGAAAACTCTTTAACACTGCTAACATAATACATGTTCTCATGACTTCGTAAATATAATTTTACAATTTTTAAAAACAGCCACATTTTTATATTTCACAGGAGATACTACATCTTTTTCTAATTGAAAACTATTGCAGATCCATTGTAGAAATCTTGGAGAGTGTGAGATAGCATAATTAAGAAGGTAAAATATTACCAAAATCTTTTTTCGGAATGGTACATTTAGTGTGCTCCAGTGTCTGTTTTATTTGTATAACAATGTATATGGAATATTTTTACCTCATCACTTTTCCAAATGTTGATAAAAATGCAAAATTCATGTTTGTTTATATCTTTTTATGAGTAGATTTCATAACAGATGCCCTTATTATATTTTAAAATATCTATTTTATTTAATGGTTTGTACATACTTTATCATGTTTAAAATGAACTTTGGCAAAGCATGGTGACTTGCACCTGTAATCCCAGCACTTGAGGAGGCCAAGACAGGAAAATCACTTGCGTTCAGAAATTTGAGACAAGCCTGGGCAACATAGTGAGACCCTGTCTCTACAAAACAGACAAAGAGGGAGAAAGAGAGGGAGAGAGAGAGCGAGAGAGAAATTAGCCAGATGTGGTGGTGTGTACCTGTAGTCCCAGCTACTTGGGAAGCTGAGGTGGGAGGATTGCTTGAGCCATAAGGCTGAGGTTGCAGCGAGCCGAGATCACACCACTGTACTCCAGCCTGGGCAAGACAGCAAGACCCAGTCTCAAAAAATATATACATAATATAATAAAATAAAATAAACAAAATAAACCTTTCTTTTTATAGATCATATGTGTATTATTCACAGATTCTTCTAAATATCTTAATTTTATTCATTGTATTCATATTATGAATTCATTAACATTTATTTTAACATATTATATTTTATATTGTTTTGATGTGGAAGGACAATGGAAGCAATAGTATTTCTAATACAATCTAATTTTAATTTCTAATACAATAGTAATTTAAAGAAACTCTTTGCCTCAGTCTGTAATCTTTTCTTGACCACGTGTTACATGCTTTCATTTAAAAAATAAAATAAAAACAAATATCCTTAAAGATTACTGAAGCATGACCAAACCCATGCACATTCTAGTGAATACATTGCAATAGCTTCCAAGCCTCTCTTTCTTTGAGTCGTCTGTACTTGGGCTATTAATTTGCTAATTATCATCCCTTGCCTGTGGACTATAACTTAGCAAATGGTTAAATGTGTGATCTATTTTAAAAATTGGCAATACCTATAAGTTAATTCATCATTGGCATAATGTTATTCCATTCATTGCCAAGCAAAATGTGTGTGTGTGTGTGTGTGTGTGTGTGTGTGTGTGTGTGTGTGTGTGGTTTCTTTTCTTTTAATTTGAGTTATACTCTTAAAATTGCATGATATATTTTAGGGACATAATATTAACCCAAATTAATGATTTCAAAGAATGACCAACAGTTCTGGGAAAAGCAGAGTGGCCTGCTTTAGCTAATAAATAGTTTTCCTTCTCCATGGAATAACAATTGTTAGTGAGTTCAATTAATTTGCAAACAGCTCTTGTTCAATATGACATTTTTATTTTTTAAAGTTGTTTTAACACAAAAATGATTTTGATACTCAGTGTTTTTGAAGATAAGAAACTATCATTTAAGATGACAATTAGTGGCTAATACCCTATAATATCATGTCTTCAAATATTGGAATTATATTTTCTCTTTATTAAATGCGTCAACAAATAAAACTACTTTAAATGACTTTTTAATTGCCTTGTGTGCGTATATATGCTCTATATATCTATAGGTATGTTTCATTCATGAATATTATATTTTTGGTAAAAATATCAAAGTGGCTCAGATGTTTTATCACAAGCAAACTTCAACTCAATATAAAACAATTGAAGATGGAAACACTGTGAATCACTTTTTGGCATTGAAAATATGTTTTTGAGAAATGTCCCAATGTTTAAACTCTTGATGAAAGAAAATATGGATGAAGACTAAAAGGATTTCCAAAGCGAAACCATATAAGAACCTAGAGGAGTTCTTAAAGAGTGATTCACAACCAGCCTAACGTCCTTAAGGTAATAAAGCTCTTATATCTCCTGGAAGACAAGAGTGTTGAAAACCCCAAGTTGTGGCTAGTCAGCAGTTCCTGAATTATGCCTTTGGGGGATAATCACATGCAATTATAACAATTTTAGATTGAGCACACGGATGAACTAAGAAGTAGTGATAGAGACTTATTACTTCTAATTTTAAAAAGCATAGTGTCTTTTGTTTTTGTTTTTGTTTTTGTTTTGAGACAGCGTCTCACTCTGTTGCTCGGGCTGGAGTGCAGTGGCGCGTTCTCAGCTCACTGCACCTCCGCCTTCCGGGCTCAAGTGATTCTCATGCCTCAGCCTCTCAAATAGCTGGAATTACAAGTGCTCACCACCATGCCTGGCTAATTTTGTGTTATCAGTAAAGGTGGGGTTTCACCATGTTGGCCAGGCTGGTCTCAAATTCCTGGCCTCAAGTGATCCGCCCACCTCAGCATCCCAAAATGTTGGGATTACAGGCGTTAGTCACTGCGTGTGGCCAGAATGAAATGTAATTATGGAATTTTAGAAGTCTCAGTAAGAAGTGTGAGTCTAACCTCATGGGAAGTGTGAAAGTGTCTGTCAATTGTTTTGGTTTAAAAAAAAATGTGTTCTGTTCCTTGATCATATTGCCTGTGGAATACTGTTAACATTTCTGAATAAATTAGCTAATTGAACACATTCTTTGATTTTTAACAACGCATGTGTCCTTATCAGGATGAAATGTGTTTAAGAAATCTGGGAGAGGAAAGTTATGAACGAAATTATACAGGGAAGGAAAACAACAAACCTACAAGGTGTCTTGAATCCAATTTTACTTAGCAACGTAACCCATGTTGTAACCAACTGATGGGTTCTTCCTTCCCTCTGCAGAAAGAAAGATCACAGCACTGCAGTAAAAAAAGAATTTAGCCTAGTGCAGTCGTTCATGCCTGTAATTCTAGCACTTTGGGATGCCAAGGCAGGTGGATCACTTGAGGTCAAGAGTTCGAGACCAGCCTGGCCAACATGGTGAAAATCCGACTTTCCTAAAAATACGAAAAAAATTAGCCAGACACGGTGGTAGATACTTGTAATGCCAGCTACTTGGGAGGCTGAGGCAGGAGAATCCTTTGAACCCAGGAGGCAGAGGCTGTAGTCAGCTGAGACTACACCACTGCACTCCAGCCTGGGTGACAGAGCAAAACTGTGTCTCAAAAAAAAAAAAAAAAAAGATTTTAATGGAAGCAAGGGCCAGCCATAACGCCATGTTGTGTAGGAGATGGAGTTATTATTCAAATCAATCTCACCAAAGACTCTTTAGTTGGCACTTTTTCAAAGGCAGTTTGGGTGATGGAGTGGTGGTAGGTAGGAAATGGGTGCTTGCTGCTGACTGGTTGGGTTGGAGATGAAATCATCATGGGTCAAAGTGGTCCTTTTGAGCCGAGTCACTCCTGAGTAGGGCCACAGGAGTGGTCTGGTCCAGGTGGGTCCACGTGGGTCCAGGTGGAGCCAGGTGTCAGCCATGCCAAAAAAAAAAAAAAAAAAACCTGAAAAGAGATCTCCAAAGGCCAATATTAGGTTCGCATTAGTGATGTTATCTGCAGGACCTCCGGAATAACGGCTGGCAATCCTTTATGTCTAAACCTTAGCAGAATTCAGGCTCTTCTCCTTTCCCTAGCCTGAAGGTGAGTCTCTCATTAGCTTTACAAAGGTGGCTGAGCTTTGGGAAAGGCCCTTTATTTAATCGGGAGCCCAAAAGTCTTCCAAAGTTAGCTATGCCTAAGTCCAGGAATAATGAAGGTAGTTTGTAAGCTAAAGGCAAGAAGAGGGTGCATTAGATCAGGAACCTTCACTGTCATAATTTTCTCATTGATAACAGTTTTTGCAAAGGGGTTTCAAAGTAATGAGAGTTGCAGACGGTAGGAGTCTAAGCTTCCTGGGGCACTCTGCCAGAAAATGGAAGAAAGCCTCAGATGGGCATGTGTACAACTTCCTAAGCACACTGTGCGTGCTCACTTGTCAAATGTAAGGAGGGGGGCACTGTGCCTGCGGGCGGCCCACTCTAAGGGAAGAATCATGGGAAAGGGGCCAGCCTGTGAAGTCCTAAGATCAGGGTTGTATTAATCCGTTTCCACACTGCTGATTAAGACATACCCAAGCCTGGGTAATTTATAAGGAAAAAAAGGTTTAATGGACTCACAGTTCAACATGGCTGGGGAGGCCTCACAATCATGGCAGAAAGTGAAAGGCACATCTCACACGGTGGCAGACAAGAGAAGAGAAACTGTGCAGGGAAACTCCCCTTTACAAAACCATGAGATCTCGTGAGACTTATTCACTGCCATGAGAACAGCATGGGAAAGACCCAGCCCCATGATTTTATTACCTCCCACTGGGTCCCTCCCACAACATGTGGGAATTGTGGGAGCTACACTTCAAGATGAGATTTGGGTAGGGACACAGCCAAACCATATCAAAGTTTAAACATCGCACTTGTTCTCCAAGTTGCTCACTTGAGTCTCTTCCAAGCATACTTTCCTTCCTTTCATGTTCTACGGCCATTTAAAATAAAGTTCCATTCCTGCTCTGAAACTTGCTTTGGTCTCGTTTTCTGCTTTATGCCCGTCAGTTGAATTCTTTCTTCTGGGGAGGCAAGAATTGATGTTGCTGCAGATTCGTACAGATACGCTGCCAGTAACCTGAATAACTTCCCACCAGTAACATTATCTGGAATATGATTTTGAACCACATTGACACGTTTCAGAAAAAGGCATTGCGTTACCTCAATGATAAGTACATCGAGGAATTAACTTCAATGTCAAGAGAGTAAGGACTGTGATTTTATAATTTTTACTACCTTCAGCTATACTAAAATTCAATCATTTTTCTTTCACATTAGAAAACATTATTGAGGCCACCTCAGAATGTTAGTGTATGCTGGGAAAACAGATTCTTATTTATAGTGCTGCAAAGGTATTAGGGCTGTAAAAGTGAATGAGTTCTTTAAGGTTCAAGGCCAAAATTGCTGACAAAGCCCCCTCTGTCTTCTTCAGTCCACAAAGCATATCCTTCTTTCCAGGAGATGATAAACATGGCAGCACTCAGTACCGACAGTAATTGTTTGTCTCTGGCATATGGCAAGAACAATGAGGGATGAAACATTCTGATAACTGGCTTGGGAACCAGGAACACTTCTTGCAAGAGAAGCAAAATGATTCTTCTCTGCAGTGAGGGAATTGGCATGAGTCCCTCCACTTTCAGAGAGCTTGTTCCAAGCAGGAAGGGTATAAGGTCTGCTTTCTTCACAATCTGTCATTTCATTGGCGAAAGGTTTAGGTTGGAAAGGAGTCTGACTTTAGTTTTGGTTGTGTGTTTGCCAGTGATTACCCTACAGTAGGAGGTCTCACACGTTAGTGATAAAAACTTCATCTCAAGGACGCCAGGCAATTCACACATCATGGTTAATGAAAATAAAATATTGAAGACATGCTCAGAAAAGTGACTTAAATGAGTATTTACACAGCTATCCCACAGATGCTCTATGTGAGTGAGGTGAGAACAAACAAGATGGCTAACACCATTTCTTTTTTCAGAAAGCAAGCCAGCAGGAGTCCAATGCAAGCATTGTATTCATTGTGCTACAAGCTAAATCCAGGTGCTTTAAACTGCAATTCATTTTCAACGAAATACAGTTGTCCACCTATTAAAACTTCTCTGCCCAAGTATTTCAAAGTGAGTCCTATTTCACCAATTCAATTCAGAAAGAAAGATGAGCTCCACTCTGAAATGTTTATGAAGTCTCTGTTACACAGTTGTATGAATGAATGCATTTGATTCGTGTATTCATGTATGTGTCAAATGAACAGAAAAAGCAACAACTCTTGCCTCCTCTTGCCATAAAAAGAAACTTTGTAAAGAAGCTTTCATCATGTAAGCTATTCCATCCAAAATCATCTGCTCTTGCATAATGTGTTATATCATTTTATTTCAAACCTGGATGTAAGAAAAGTGGTATCTCAAAAATACCATGGAGAGAATGCCCAGGTGTCTAGAGTGTTATAAACTTTACCCTATACTCACCTAAAATTTCTTCTATAGCAACATCATCACTTTCTTAAATATATTACTCGATTCCCATGTTAATTAATAGTATTAGGTTATCCACTCTTTTTTAGATACCTGATTTTAAAATCGTCACAAGCTGAAGTTCCTGTGTTTTTATGTATAATAGAACAAAGAAAACTTCTCTAGCCTAGATTGTCATTTTATTCAACACATAATTATACTTGAGGGAAAATAAAAAGATTGCATTTGAACTATTTTAAAGCAATTTATGAAAAGTTACTATGTCAGGGCATCATTCCTCATTGTCCTATGCAATAGTAGCAAAACTGTTTCTATGGATTAACTGACACAAAGTCACTTTTGTAAACAATGATAGGTCAATATTTTCAAATCAGTTATGCATAAACGCACAAATCAAAACAAAGTCACATTCCGTGTCTTTAGGGAGGATCATCCCATAACCAAAATTAGATATATGACTTTCTATGATATCTTCAAACATCTCAATGGTTATTGTGACTCAGTATCCCATAATATATAATCCAGAATCATCCCCTTCAACACACACACACTTATACTTTACATATAGTCTGTCCTTTATATCTGTGACTTCCACACCCACAAATTCACCAACCTTGGATTGAAAATATTTGATATATACATAAAACAATACAAATATATAAGAAGTTCATACAACTCAATAGCATAAAAACAAATAATTGGATTAAACAAATGGGCAACAGATCTGAGTAGACATTTCTCAAAAGAAGACATATAGTTAAAGAAAAAGTGCTCAACATCACTAATCATTTAGTGGTTTAGAGGAAATAAGAAACATGGGATGTAGTGCTTTACCCGAAGAGTCAATCTTAAATGACACCAACAGTAATTCAGATTAGTCATATTTGCTGGAATGTAAATGATGCATTAGCCCTTCTTGGGAATGACAATCTTTCTTGGGGATGACAGTCCTAGGCCATCCACTTCCAGAAATATGACTCAGCAATGGAGCCCGGTGTCTTTTCATGATAAATAGAAATACCAAATTTAGGCCCATAGCCCATAGAACGCCCATAACCCAAGACTGTACCGTTTGATAGAGTTGTCAGAAGTGTAAGGCATTAGAGAAAGAAAACACGAGACACTGAGTGCAGGAACGAACACCTTCCCCTCTTACAGAGTGGGCAAAACAAACAAATTCAGATTATAGGTTGTGCAGCCCTAATTTGAATATCTGAAATCTGAAATGCTCCAAAATCCTAAACGTTTTGTGCACGGTGATGACATCACACATGGAAAATTCCACCCCTGACCTCATGTGACAGGTCACAGTCAAAACACAGGTGCACAACACAAAGTTTATTCAGTGTCCTTAGGGAAGAAAGACACCAGTCCCCACAAGCCCTGCAGTTCCCATCAGCTGCGATACATCTTTTCCATGCATGCCGCACTCCCTCATGCAAACATATCCACAAAGGGTAAGAAAAGTACCTGTGGGCCGGGCTCAGTGGCTCACACCTATAATCCCAGCACTTTGGGAGGCCGAGGTGGGCAGATCACCTCAGGTTAGGCATTCAAGACCAGCCTGGCCAACATGGCGAAACCCCGTCTCTACTAAAAGTATAAAAATTAGCCGGGCGTGGTGGCATGCACCTGCAGTCCCAGCTACTTGGGAGGCTGAGGCAAGAAAATCAATTGAACGTGGGAGGCAGCAGTTGCAGTGAGCCGAGATCGCGCCATTGCACTCCAGACTGGGTGACAGAGCAAGACTCAGTCTCAAAAAAAAAAAAAAAAAAAAAAACAAATTGGGTGTGGTGGCATATGCCTGTAGTCCCACCTACTTGGGAGGCTGAGGCATGAGAATCATTTGAATCCAGGAGGTGAGATCGCACCGCTGAACTCCAGCCTGGGCGACAGAGCGAGACTCCATCTCAAAAAAATAGACAAAAAAAAGGAGGACATGCGTGCAGCTGTACGCACCAATGGCAGATTCCCCCAGTTGTCCCACAGGAGGTCAAGACCTACGTGCATTACTCTCTGTGGGTTTTTTGCCTGCTTATTTTCTGTTCTATGGTGTAAAGATATTGTTAAAAAAAAAATTCAAAAAGGCCTGCAGATTCCCCCTATGGATAACAGTGATGAGAAAAAGAGGACGTATTTATGTGTACCTACAGCATCAAAAGTCAAGCACTTGGAGAAACAAGACAGTGTTGGAGAAACAGGACACTTGGAGAAACAGGACAGTTAGTGTGAGACGTCGTACAGAAGGGTATGACGTTGGAATGACCACCATTTACAATTTATTCTCATTTAAAAAAATATAGTGTACAGTTACCTTTTAACCAAAACACAGCATCGCAGGTGGACACTGGAAATGTTGCCGTTGTCGGTTGCTTTTGTTGTTTACCAACAGACACAGGTGTTTCGGTGGTGCTACTGTGCGGCTTATTTGCCCTGAACACATTCCTATATCACTGCATTAATGCTATGTTACTTTTTTTTACTGTTAAGTACTCATTTGTGCATAAGCGTAATACAAGTATTGCTTATATCAGCAGCCCCCAACCTTTTTGGCACCAGGAACCAGTTTTACGAAAGACAATTTTTCCACGGTTGGAGGGGCGGTATATGGTTTTGGGATGAACTGTTCTACCTCAGGTCATTAGGCATTAGGTTCTCATATGGAGCTTTCAACCTAGATCCCTCACATGTGCAGCTCACAATAGGGTTGGGAGACTCTAATGCTGCTGATCTTACAGCAGGTGGAGCTCAGGCGGTAGTGTCCGTCAGCCCACCGTGCACCTCCTGCTTGTGACCAGGTTCCTAAAAGCCACGGAGCAGCGCCTGCCTTCGGCCCAGGGATTGAGGAGCCCTGGCTTATATGCAGCTTATACATCTAGAGTAAGGAATGACAGTGATGCTGGACAACGACAAATTGTCCACATAGGTGACTGAGATAGTGACATCTTTGCTCTTGGGTGGTTCAGTGTACATAAATGTTTCATGCACAAAATCAGTTTTAAAACGTGTATAAAATTACCCTCAAACTATGTGTATTAGATGAACATGAAACATTAATAAATGTTGTGTTCAGACTTGAGTCCCATTCCTAAAATATCTCATTGTGAATATGCAGATATTCCAAAAATTTTAAAAATTAATATATCTCAAACTATTTTTTCCATATATATTTCCATCCTACTTAATTTATAATCTATATGAATATGAAGTAGGATATCTATATATATGTATGCAGGATGGAAATATTAAAGTAGAATGGGAGGCTTGTGGACATCTAGATTATTTATAATAGTTTACATTTCTAGGACATCAGTGATTGTATGATGAAAAACTATAGCTTTTCGGGATTGAAAGTCACTTCTACTATATTAAAATGGGAAGAGAAGTGTGTCTGGATATATTTGTATTTGCTTTTACAAAATGGGATTTTATTATATACATTGCTTTGAATCTTTATTCTTTGGAAAATGACCATATTTTCAAACCTTCATTTTTTTCATTTTATGTAATTTTTCCATTCATTTTTCATTTTTAAAAATTTATATCTATGATATGTGAAATATGTGGTTTATTTAGCCATTAAATGATTGCATTATTTTTAAACAGAAAAGAAAAAGAAACACCAAAATTGTTTTCCAAAAGCACAGTGAGACATCTGTTTTAGTATTATTTGAGCCCACCAATAAAAACAGCAATTTATTTAATAGCATCACTCAGAAAAGTATGTTTTAAAATACCAGTCAGTAGCTAAGAAGTCATTTTTAATTTTAATATTTTCCAAGTGAGCTTGTGCCATAGTTTTTAATTGAAATGAAGTTTTAGTTCAGGCATTTATTATTTATTAGATTTTAGTCCTCACTATAAATCATTGTAATAATGGAGCAAGAGAGAACAGAAAATACCTCATTATGGACTTTTACAGGACACATTTAAACTCTTTTACCTCTATATTATTTAAAATCTATTACCAAGAGTAATTTTGAAATGCAATCCACCTATTATAGCAACTACACCAACTGACATTTAAATTTGTTCAGTTTCTCCTAAAAATGGTAAAAGAGAACACTGACTCATGGGGCAATTTTAGAATGCTCATTAGGGACTGTCCAGCCAGGAAGCACAGAACCCCACTGATAGGTACGAGAAGACAGAAAATGGAGCCAATCAATTACCAGGTAAGGTAATGGCATAACAGCACGGCAACAGGGGAGAAGTCCACCTCGTTCTGCATTCTATCATTGAGATTCATGGGGCAGCCTCACGTCAAATTTAGATTGGGCAACTTACGGGAAAGCTATACAAAGAGAAAAGGGAGAATTTTTTTTCCCTTGGTTAAGTCGTGGTGTCAGTCAAATGAGCAGAATGTGAGGAATGCTGAAGAAATTATAGGAGACTCCCTGTGCAATTGCTCAGTCTCAGCTGTTTTGGCATTTGGGGCTGGATGGTCCTTGGTTGGGCAGAGGCTGTTCTGTGCACTCTCAAATGCTTAGCACATCCCTGGCCTTGCTCCCTGAATATTGATGGTGCTGTTCCCCAGTTTTGGCACCTGAAAATGTCTCCAAATATCTCCTAAGGGGCCAAATAACTCCAGTGGAGAACCAGTCAATGGAAAGATGGAGCATAGAGCTTTAAATCTATAGAAGTGACAATGCATACATACATCCAGGATATTTGTAGGATACGCATAGTCTATTATTCTGTCTGTATTGAATACTGTGCAAATCCATTTGTATTCATAATCAATACATTATTTTCTGATGTAGTTAATCAGTAAGCAAGTCCTGATTATTTGTTTTGATATTCAAAGCTCTAAAGTAACATCACTTTCCCTTTCCTTCCTTCCTTCCTCTTTCTTTCTTTCTTCTCTTCTCTTCTCTTCTTTTCTTTTCTTTTCTTTTCTTTTCTTTTCTTTCTTTCTTTCTTTCTTTCTTTCTTTCTTTCTTTCTTTCTTTCTTTTCTTTCTTTCTTTCTTTCTTTTCCTTCCTTCCTTCTTTCCTTCCTTCCCTCCCTCCTTCTTTTTGTTTGACACAGAATCTTGCTCTGTCACCCAGGCTGGAGTGCAGTGGTGCTCACTGCAGCCTCAAACTCCTGGGCTCAAGCAATTCTCCTTCCTCAACCTCCCAAGTAGCTGGAACTACAGGCATGCACCACCCCACCCAGCTAATTTTTGAAAATCTTTTGTAGATGTTGGGCCTTGCTGTGTTGCCTAGGTGGGTCTTGAACTCTTGGCCTTAAGCTATTCTCCAGTCTTGGCCTCCCAAAGTGCTGGGATTACAGGCATGAGCTACCACACCTTGCCAAAAGTAACATCTATTTCTAAAGTGAGCCTTACTCATGACCCAATTTTCTTTTTTTAATTGGTGGCATATTCCAGAAACAATGGTCAAAATATTGTCATTTTCTGTCTGTACTTTATATACAGACACATACATACATAATATATATTATTATTATTATTTTATTTTATTTTTTTGAGACAGAGTCTCACTCTGTCACTCAGGCTGGAGTGCAGTAGCATGATCTCGGTTTACTGCAACCTCCACCTCCGAGGCTCAAGCAATTCTCCTGCCTCAGCCTTCCAAGTAGCTGAGCTTACAGGCGCTCACCACAACACCTGGCTATTTTTTGCATTTTTAGTAGAGATGGGGCCAGACTGGTCTCGAACTCCTGATCTCAAGTGGTCCGCTCACCTCAGCCTCCTAAAGTGCTGGGATTACAGGCATGAGCCGCCACACCAGGCCCCTACTTCATATATTTTTAACTTAAGTATTAAGATGCAATTTTAAAATTTAGAGGTAAAATATTGATGTTTTCACCACAGTGACTAAAATGTGAGAAAAGTCTTGTTGATTTTTAAAATGATACCCAGTATGGATTACTGATATTCTTATGGAATGCATTTTGCTCCATCCCCAAAATATATATGTCAAAGTTCTAACTCCCAGTGTGATTGGATTTGGAGATAGGGCCTTTAAAGAGATGATTAGAGTAAAATGAGTTCCCTAGGGTAGACCCTAATCCCATAGAATGGGACTAGGGGCCGTGCGCGGTGCCTCACACCTGTAATCCCAGCACTTTGGGAGGCTGAGGCAGGCTGATCACGAGGTCAGGAGATCGAGACCATCCTGGCTAACATGGTGAAACCCCGTCTCTACCAAAAACACAAAAAAATTAGCCGGGTGAGGTGGCGGGAGCCTGTTGTCCCAGCTTCTCGGGAGGCTAAGGGAGGAGAATGGTGTGAACTCGGGAGGCGGCGCTTGCAGTGAGCCGAGATCACGCCACTGCACTCCGGCCTGGGCGACAGAGCGAGACTCGGTCTCAAAAAAAAAAAAAAAAAAAAAAAAAAAAAAAAAAAAAGAATGGGCTAGGGTCCTTATAAGAAGAGGAGGTGAAGACACAGACACACAGAGACGGACAACCATGTGAGGACACAGGGAGAAGACAGCATCTCCAAGCCAAGGGGAGAGGCCCCAGGAGGATCTAACCCTGCCTACACCTGGATCTCAGTCTTCCAGCCTGCAGAATGTGAGATAATAAATGTCTGTTGTTTAAGCCAACCAGTCTGTGCTATTTTGTTATGCCTGCTCTAGCCCTAAACTAACATTCACATGTTCTGCATTATAAAAGCTCTCTGATAAATAATCTTGGCACTTAAGCTTACAATCTATAATACAACGGAATAAAAAGGTATATGTTTTTTTTTTTTGCTGAGATATCGATTATATCTTGTCCACCTTTGATTTTTATGAAACGGATAAAGCCTAGGAATAATTTTTATTGTTAATATTATGTTAAGTTTTAGTTATCTGAGTTAATTCATGATCCCAGTAGATACCGCAAATACTTTTTCTTCACATTCACAACCATAATGATATTTCCTCAGATTATCATTGCATTTTCTAAAGTTGTTGCCATTTCTTTAATGTCCTTTATTGATCATGTTCAGACTGTGTTCCTGTCTTTAGTTAGCTATTTTCAAATCTAGTTGACACAATGCCAGACAATCGGATTTCAACATTGTAATAGAAAAAGACTTCAGCTAAAGATTGAAATAAAACCTTCATTGACTTAAGCTCTTTTTGTGTTTATGAATTCTGCCCATAAATGGTTTAGAAAACAAATGTCTATACGTATTACGGATTTCATTTTTACACATCAGCTGCTTGCCATGGTAAGTCAATACGGAGTTCTTTTCACCTTGAAAACATGTAAATGAGTTGCCAATTTAGACTTCTCTAGAAGAGAACCACTACGTTTCAGGAACAATAAGAAGATTGAAAGAGAATTAACATAATGTTTATTATACAGTATTTATTTTATAAGCAAAATTAAAAATCAAACATTTTCCAAGATACCCATGTAGTACTAAATATTATCATAAAGTACATGAAGAAACACATTATCAGAATTGTGACATAGAAGAGAAAACAGTAGTTTCCAAATCATAATCCTAGAAATTTTCCATTTTAGAAACAGGATGTAAGAGAGGAAACTAGTAGTTATAAAAATGAAATGCTTTATGAATACCTATAGAAGTTTCCAGTGAAGAATATTTTATGTTGGCTGGACAAGGTAGCTTACAACTCTAATCCCAATACCTTGGGAGGCTGAGGAGGGGGGATTACTTGAGGCCAGGAATTTGAGGCTGCAGTAGGCTAGGATCACATCACTGCACTCCAGCCTGGATGGCAGAGTGAGGCCCTGATTCAAAACAAACAAACAAACAAACAAATTCACAACAAACAAACAAACAAACAAATATACTTATTAAAGGGATGAAATTATATTAAAGTCAATATAATTGATGAAGATATATAATCTGTTATTTCTAATACAGAGTATAGAATGACATACCAACTACAAACAATAAGTTGGCAAGTGAGATAAGTATGTAAAGTAAGAAAGTTTATTTCATGAAATAGATTGGATACATAAAATAGAATCTCTAGTGTATACATTCACTAAGTGTAGGAATATGTTAATGTGAGTTTGCAATGGAATCAGTAAAAATTAACCACCCTCTTCTCACTGCCACAGAACAAATATTTATAGTGAACCTCACATTAAAATTAATCCAGAATTTGAATGAAAGAAAGTGGATAATCTTTAATGTTTTCTTGAGATCAATGGTTGATTTTAATCAAGATCAGTAAAAATTCTTGCAAATTTCAATTGTTCTGGTTGGTGGTTGTGTCAGTCCACCCTCAGGTAGGATGATTTGCTGGAGAACTCATGGTACTCAGAAAAGCTATCATGCTCATGGTTATCGTTCATTACAGTGAAAGGTTACAGATTAGAACCAACAAAGAAAAAGGTGCATAGTGCTGAGTCCAGGAAATCAGGCACAAGTTGTCCTCTTTTAGTGAACTTTTTTTTTTTGAGATGAAGTCTTGCTCTGTCTCCCAGGTTGGAGTGCAGTGGCGCAATCTTGGCTCACTACAAGCTCCGCCTCCTGGGTTCACACCATTCTCCTGCCTCAGCCTCCCAAGCAGCTGGGACTATAGGCGCCAGCCACTACGTCCGGCTAATTTTTCTTTTTTTTTTTTTTTTTTTTTTTTTTTTTTTTTTTTTTTTTTTGAGGCGGAGTCTCACTCTGTCGCCCAGGCTGGAGTGCAGTGGCCGGATCTCAGCTCACTGCAAGCTCCGCCTCACGGGTTTACGCCATTCTCCTGCCTCAGCCTCCCGAGTAGCTGGGACTACAGGCGCCCGCCACCTCGCCCAGCTAGTTTTTTTTTTGTATTTTTTAGTAGAGACGGGGTTTCACCGTGTTAGCCAGGATAGTCTCGATCTCCTGACCTCGTGATCCGCCCGTCTCGGCCTCCCAAAGTGCTGGGATTACAGGCTTGAGCCACCGCGCCCGGCCTCTTTTTTTTTTGTATTTTTATTAGAGAGGAGGCTTCACCATGTTAGCCAGGATGATCTCGATCTCCCGACCTCGTGATCTGCCTGCCTCGGCCTCCCAAAGTGCTGGGATTACAGGCGTGAGCCACTGCGTCTGGCCTCAATGGACTTTCAAGCAACAATGTATGACATCAACAATGTATGACAACGCCTATGGAGTATTGTTGACTACAGAGACTCACCTGAGACTTGATGTCCAGGGTTTTTATTGGGGGTTCAGTCATTTAGGCATGGAGTCCTAAAGTTAGCATTTGATTAAGAACTATTCATGACATGTCAATGATAAGAATTTCTCATTGAGTGTTGTTCTTTGGACTTAATACTTATTGAGTACTCACTAGCATCTTATCCCTTGCTGAAACGTTTTATACATATGTGTTTCAGTCTGTTCAGCCTTTTAGAATAAAGTGTCATACATTGGATGGCTTATCAAAAATAGGAATTTATTTCTCATAATTCACGAGGCTAGGAAGTCCAAGAGTAATGCTGATTGACTTTCTGGTGAGGGCCAATTTTCTGGTACATAGATGGGTGACTTCTGGCTGTTTCTTCTTTTATAAGGACACAAATCTTCATGAGGGTTCTGTCCTCATGATTTAATCATTTTTTGAAGCAGCCCATCTCCTGATGCCATTAGTTTGGTGATTAGGTTTTCAACATATAAATTTCAGAGGGGACACACATTTGGAACCTAGCAATATATAATTGGAAATTGGCATAAATACTAGTGTTATCTTGTGATGAAAAACAGATCTAGACACACTCAGTAATTTACCTTAATGTCACATCCAGCTACTAAAGTGAGAGACCAAGGTATGACTAACATCAAATCCACCACACTTAAATCATGCTATTAGAGAGATAAGAGAAAAACTCACAGATTTATATGCAAGTTGACAGATTTGAAACTTTTGCCTGAACACAGAAAATGAGACCACCAGGGTGCTGTGGTTTATGTTGAGTGACAACTGAACAACAGATAGAGTTAGTGTTTGGAGTTCAAAGGAGAAGAATGATTTTGTCTCAAATCCATCGGGAGTGGGAAACAATAATGGATTCTTGCTAAACCAATAAGAGAGAACTGGGTTTCCTGCCTGTCTCCATTCTTCTCTATCCAGATGCTGTTGTTTTACTAAAATTACTTCAGACAATCCCTATGAAGGCAGTGTGGGGTTGAATAGGATGAGTGACTGCAGAACATATATTATAGATTCTGCCATTACTGTTTATGTCTTCCCACCCTACCTTGTGCCCAGGAGGATGATTTTTGTATAATAATGGGATCCATTGACTTATGGCTTCCATGTGGATTCAACTAGGATTTCAAAGGATGGTAGAAGATTGAGGTTAGAGATTTCCTTCACAGGCTTCCCACTTGTGGGATCAGCTTAGGCAGGCAGTATCTCTCAACCTAAAATGACTGGTGCTCCCAATGTGACCTTTTCTATCTACCCCATTTCTTTCAGGTTACTAGTAGATGATTTCCCTTCAGTCACTCATGTGTTTGCATGACTTGCAAGCAAGGTCATGACAACCCTTGTTCTGGCCTGGTGCAGTGACTCATGTCTGTAATCCTGGCAAGTTGGGAGGCTGAAGCAGGAGGATCACTTGAGATTGGGAGTTTAAGACTAGCCTGGGCAACAAGGTGAGACCGCATCCCTACAAAGAATAGAAAAAGTAGGCAGGCATGGGTGTGCCTGCCTCTAGTCCTGCCTATTCAGGAGGCTGAGACAGGAGGATTGATTGGTGTTCGTTCCATTCAGAGTCCAAGTAAGCATGAGAGCCCATATTCTGAAGAATATCAGGCAAAGGCAGTAAATTGTTTTATACTTCTTTCTATTCTATTCAAGTTTTCAACAGATTGAGTGAGGCCCACCTATGTTAGGAAGGGCAATCAACTTTACTCATTCTGCCAGAAACACCCCCACAGACACACTCAACAGGGTTTAACCAACCTTCTGGGCACCCCAGCCCTCACGCTGTCACATTAAATTAGCCATTACACACTTCCATGAATGGAAAGCGGATGGAATGAGGGTATTGTTTTGTTTTTTTGTTGTTGTTGAGACGGAGTTTTGCTCTTGTTGCCCAGACTGAAGTGCAATGATGTGATCTCAGCTCACTGCAGCCTCTGCCTCCCGGGTTCAAGTGATTCCCCTGCCTCAGCCTCCCAAGTGGCTGCGATTACAAGCATACGCCACCATGCCTGGCTAATTTTGTAGTTTTAGTAGAGACAAGGTTTCTCCACGTTGGTCAGGTGGCTCTTGAACTCCCGACCTCAGGTGATTCCCCTGCCTCAGCCTCCCAAAGTGCTAGGATTACAGGCATGAGCCAACACGCCCAGCCTGAATGAGTGTGTTCTTACTGAAATAGAATTTATCCTGAATTCGAATGTACCTTCCTTATCTGCTTTGCTTTTGCTACCACCATTTATATGTGACTGAATATATTTTAATATCATGAAATAATACAGACACATCTGCAAACATATAGTAATGTTCCAAGTTTTCCTATTATTTATAACTTTTTCCTTCTTAACTTAATAAAGTTTGTCTGCTTTTTTATAGAATTAAATTTTGTTTAGGTTTATCATAATTCCTTCCTTCCTTCCTTCCTTCCTTCCTTCCTTCCTTCCTTCCTTCCTTCCTTCCTTCCTTCCTCTCTTCCTTTCTCTGTTTCACACACTTTTGCTCTCCCTTTCTTCCTTCATTTTTTCCTTTCTTTCTTCCTTTCTTCCTTCTTTCTTTTTTTTTGATGTTTTCATGTCACACGTTCTCAATGGTATGTACTTATTCTTCTGTTATATTCTGGCTTTTTGCTTTGACTTTTGAACACATTTATTTTCAAGCTTTATTCTTCTTCAATATTTATTTTTAATACTATTTTTTTCTTTGTTCCTTGTAAAGAGGATGGAATGAGTATACTATTACTGAACTAGAACTTAATCCTGAATCAATCTTTCTTTTTTCTTTATTTCTTTCTTTCTTTTCTTTCTTTCTTTCTTTTTTCTTTCTCTTCCTTTCTTTCTCTTTCTTTCTTTCTGTCTTTCTTTCTTCCTTCCTTCCTTCCTTCCTTCCTTCCTTCCTTCCTTCCTTCCTTCCTTCCTTCCTTTCTTTCTTTTCTTTCCTTCTTTCCTTTCTTTCAACAAGGTCTCTCTCTGTTGCCCAGGCTACTGTGCAGTGGCACAATCTCAGCTGACTGCAGCCTTGACATTATGGCTAAAGCTATCCTCCACCTCAGCCTCCCAAGCAGCTGGGACTATAGACCTGCACCATCATGGCTGGCTATGTTTTTTGTCTTTCGTAGAGACAGGGTTTTGCCATGTTATCCAGTCTGGTCTCAAACTCCTGGACTAAAGCGATTCACCCACGTCAACCTCCCAAAGTACTGGGATTACTGGCATGAGCCACTGTGTCAGGCTATTTATTTCTTTAATAGCACTTAATAAGACTTTGAAAATAATTGTTTCGTTTTACTTTGGTTCTAAATTAGTTATGATGTAGGTTTTGATTGCTTTTTAATTGCCTTTTGAAGTCATTGGTTTTTAAAGATAGCATTTATGATTTCCAAGTTATGAAAGATATTT
This sequence comes from Piliocolobus tephrosceles, assembly GCF_002776525.5. Taxonomy (NCBI): domain Eukaryota; kingdom Metazoa; phylum Chordata; class Mammalia; order Primates; family Cercopithecidae; genus Piliocolobus; species Piliocolobus tephrosceles. The sequence continues at coordinate 18,650,560 of NC_045456.1, read as the reverse complement.
GTGGAGATACTTTTTATCATTGTTTATAATTTACTGCAATGGACTCCAACACTTGTTTTATAAATATTATTGGCTAAGATTTCTTTCTTGCTGTCTTCTGTCATTTACTGAGAGAGAATGTTAATATTTTCAGTTGAAATGGGTAATTTTTATTTTTTTTGTTTTCCTCAAAGATAAAGGTTGTCTCAGTTTGTATTCCCTTACAGACTTGTAGTAAAAGTATGCAAATAAGATTCTTCGTATCCTGCCCAAGAGTCTAAAGTCACCAGGATGGGATTTGCTCTGATTATTTCTACATGTGGTTAAATTCCAGGATTTTTCCTACATAAAAATGAAAAGGCAAACTATGATTAGTGGCTTTCTCATCTTCTTCTAAGCTGAAAGGATAACTGTAACATATTTCTGCCTTTAAACATTTTGGGTTAAATTTAAATGTGGACATCTTACAATTTTTAAAAAATTTTTTGTTCATGGTTTGGCATATTTGAGACATCTCTCAATTACATAAACCATGTAGCTAATAAATCACATTATAGAGATGTAAAGTACTTACAGACTAAGTGAATCCTTGAATGTGGTCTATTTATTATCGAAATAATGTTTCCCTTTTTGAGGAGAAAATGAAATATCAATTATACATTCACAAATAAAAGATGCACATGGCCACATTATGTATAACTTTTAGTAACTTTTTAGTTACTTTTTTTTTACTTCTAGTTATTTTTGGCTCTGTCCAAATGACCTAAATTATCTGCCCCAAATATATGTGTGGAGGGGTCTCAAACTGGATGTCTCTTCTGACATTCTTAATATGATCAATGACACGACGTTTCTCTCTGTCAAAATTGCAGGACCTCTGCAACCCTTTTCTCATAGCCAAATGGTGTTTAATTAGTGATCCTTCCATTTACTTCTCTATCCTGTATCTGTTCCTTCTATTCCATTCCTTCTATCATAATTCTAAAGATAAATGGAATATTGCATTTAAATTATTAGCTCAGAAACTAAAAAAATAGCACACTTAAATTAGAATGTTATGAGGATAGTTTATTTATACAGCTGAGGTGAAGCTCTTTGGGAGCTATAAAAGAGCACCCCACGCAAGAAAAATAAACAGGATTATTGGCAATTAAAGTGCAACCATTTGTATGCTCAAAGCAATGAGAAGAGAGAGTAGTTATTGTCAAAAATGGTGATGACTCTGGGATTTTACCTTCCTTTCAAGCTAACACATTAGCTGACCATAGTTTTATAAATACTGGCAACAGACATGAAACTTTTAGCTCAGAAACAAAGGACTTTATTAGTGATAGTGGTCAGCTGATTTCTACCTTGCCGAAGTCTCATGTCTCACAAGGGGTTATGAAGGGACAGGACCAGGTGCATGCTACGTACAGAGTTTATTTGTGTCCCAGGTTAGGAAACAATCTTAGGGAACACTCCTTCTTAGAAGACAGCTACTAATAATAAACTTTCCCTAACTTGGCTCTGCTGGGAGGAATTATACTTATTATCCAGGAAAGCAAACAAATGTGGACATTGTCTCTACCATCCAAGGGCAGTCACTACACAAATATCCTTGAAAAAAATAGTGCAGAACAGAAAGAACTCGGTCTCCTGCCTGTCTCCATTTTTTTTTTTGCAGAACGAAAGCTGTTGTTTGTTTTTTGTGTTTTTTTGTTTGTTTGTTTGAGACAGGGTCTTGCTCTGTCACCCAGGCTGGAGTGCGGTGGTGCAATCACAGCTCACTGCAGCCTCCACTTCCTGGGCTCAATCAATCCTCTGTCAGCTCTCCTGGGTCTCCAGCTTATGAAGGCAGATCCTGGGACTTCTCAGCCTCCACAATCATATGAACGAATTACTGATAATAAATCTGTTTATCTGGAAAACCTTGCCTAATACAAAGAGCTTTAAAAATAATTTACGTGGACAGTGTGCAGATCTGATCCCTTTGCCACTTGTTGACACATGAATCAATGCAAAAATAGCATAGTAACATAAACCAGGACTTAAATATGATTAGGACTCTAGACAACGCATTTTTAATTGCAAAAAGATTAATGCAAAACATGCTTGACTATAAACTATGTGTTTCACCAGATTATTTAATATCCTGATTGATTTCTTTATCATGTTTCTCTATCTCCAACCAGAGTGTAGGCTATACAAGAGGAAAGTCTTTTAATTTTTTTCTTCATTATTTCCAGAGCCATGAAAGTCAGGAATCTATGCCCTATGAGCCAAATCTGGTCCAGGGACTAAATGTGGCCCATCACTTGGGTTTATAAATAAAATTTTATTGGAACACTGCCACACCCATTTTTTTTTTTTTTTCCATATTGTCTATGGCTGCTTTTGTGTAATGAAGGCAGAATTGAGTATTTGTAATAGAGACTGTATGGCCCACAAAGCAGAAAATTTCTACCTGGATCTTTACAGAGAAGCTGGCCATCTTCTGTCCTAAACCAATATTTATTGAATGAATAATTATTGCAGCTCTTTTTGCCCATTCCTCAGCAAAATATCACATTAATCTCACTGCATTAAATTATCCTAAATTTGGCACAAAATATATTTGTATTTAATGGGATTGCATTGGTTTTAGAGTGAAGAGATCTCATCAAACAATTAACTAAAACTAAGCCATCATTTTCAGCACCAGATGATGGTATCTGTGCATTTTTCACGTCTGTGAGTCAGGGCAGTGACCTAAATTTTTGAGTGTATTGTATTTGTTCAAACCTAAAGGAGTGTGGTGAAGAATAAGCTGTGATAGGGTAGTGACTGGTGCAAAAGTAATTGCGGTTTTTGCCATTATTTTTAAAACCATGATTACGTTGGCACCAACCTAATAGAACTGCCATATTATCCAGTAATACAATTGTAGGTCTATGCCCAAAAGAATTGAATGCAGAGATTCTGGCCAGGTACAGTGGCTCACACCTGTAATCCCAACACTTTGGGAGGCCAAAGCCGGTGGATCGCTTGAGCCCAGGAGTTCAAGATCAGCCTGGGCAACATGACACAACCCATCTCTACAAAATATATATATATATATATATATATATATAAATTAGCTGGGTGTAGTGGCACACACCTGTAGTTCCAGCTACTTGGAGGACTGAGACACGAGGACTGCCTGAGAGCAGGGAGGCTGAGGCTGCAGAGAGCCATGACAGTACCACTGCACTCCAGCCTTGGTGACAGAATGAGACCTTGTTTCAAAAACAAACAAACAAACAAAGAAAGGAAGTAAAGATCCCAATGGGTATTTCTACACATGGGTTCACAGCAATATTATTCACAATAGCTGAAAGGAGGAAGCAAACCAAGTGTCCATCATTGTATGAATGGAAAGACCAAACAGGTTCTATATGTACCATGGAATATAATTCAGCCTTAAAAAGGAAGGCAATTCTGACACATGCTACCACATGGATGAGGATCTTATGCTATGTAAAATAAGCCAGCCATAAAAGGATGAGGACATAGGTGAGGACATTATGCTAAGTGGTATAAGCCAGACAGACACAAGAGGATGAAACTGTATGATACCAATTGTATGAGGTCCCTGGAGTCGCCAAATTCAGGGAGCTAGAAAGTAGAGTGGTGGTTGCCAGGGACGGGGGGAGAAGCAATGGGGAGTGAGTGAGTGCTTAGTGGTAGAAGAGCTTCAGTTGGGGAAAATGGAAAGTCCTGGACATGGATGGTGGTGATGGTTGCATGACAATGTGAATGTACTTAATGCCACTTAATTGTGCACTTAAAAATAGTTAAGATAGAAAGCGCTATATTCTATATATTTAACCACACTTCTTTTGTAAGTGCACTATGCTTAGGGTTCCAAAATCCTGCAATCAGCAGAGTCTCATGCAGTCATTGTGTTTGTGCTCTATCTATTAGAAATAACTGGGCTTCAAATGAAATGCTGCAGAACGTTTTAAGACATATGGAGACTTAAAAATAGGTATGCCAAAAAGTAAAGGCTAGATTTTACACTGAAGGTTAGCTTAAAAACGAATCACTTTAAAAGCTTCATGCCCTGCTATAGAAAAGGAACTAAAAAGGTCAACCTTTTAAAACTAAAATGCCTCATTAGTATTTTGCTGGTAATACTCTGATTAAAATTGCCACAGCACCATTTCTTCTTAGCAGTATATTTTATTTGACATTATTTAACTTGATAAAACTTTACCAAACACGTGGCCACTGACCTATAAAAAATTTACTTAATTAGAAAGTTAACCTAAAAAAAGTTAAGGAAATTATATTCAAGGAACATAAAAACATTTCCTTCTGTACTATAACAGAAGAAGGCAAGCACATTAGCCAAGTGTTCTATAATATTTAACATTTGGTGTTTCTGCAAAGAGTAATATAGGATTTTATGCATTGCAGATTTTCCATAAGCAAATTTTACTAGTAGAATAGGGAGTATATCAAGACTCTTTAGAAGCCAAAGTAACTTCCTTCTTTGAGCAACCCTGGGAGATCTCATCTTCTTAAATGCCATCCTTCAAGTCTCTCTCTCTTCATGCATACATACTTAGTGGTCTATGTTCTTTATGTCAGACAAAGGTGACCATGGTATGCTTTCCCAGCATTGTGCCCAAGTGAAACCAGCTGTTTTTGGAAAGTGGGTTTCAGACAGCCTAAAGGAGAAAGAGTAAACTAGTTGTTTTAGTTTCTTAGGGTTGCTACAACAAAGTATTGTACACTGGGTGGGTGGAAACAAAAGAAATGTATTATCTCATAGTTCTGGAGGCCAGAAGTCCCAAAATAAAAGGGTTGATGGGGCCATGATCTCTGTAAAATCTGTAGAGAAGGATCCTTTCCTGCCTCTTCTACTTTTTGACGGTTGCCAGCAATCTTTGTTCTTTGCTTGTAGATCCACCACTCCAATATCTGCTTCCATCTCGCATGGTTGTCTTCTCTCTGTGTGTGCCACATTCCCTCTAAAATCTGCAGGGGAGTATCCTTTCTTGTGTCTTCTACTTTCTGGTTGTTGCCAGCAGTTCTTGGCATTGCTTGTCTTGCAGACGCAACCCTCCAATATCTGCCTCCGTCTTCGCATGGTTGTCTTCTGTCTGCATGCCTTCACATAGTCTTTCCTCTGTATGTGCCTGTGTCCCAATCTCCTCTTTCTATAAAAAACACTAGACAAATGAGATTTGGGTCTACCCAAGTGAACTTGTCATCTCTTGATTACATCTGCAAAACCTTGTTTCCAAATAAGGTCACATTCGTAAGTACCAGGGATTCAGACTTCAACATATTGCTTTGGAGGACACCATTCAACTTATAACACCATGCAACTGTGGCTTGGAAGGGACCAACTATAACTTGGGATTTCACTGCCTGAGAACCAATAACTTGCTGGGCAGAGTGTGTCCTGAGGGAGTCACCTTACCTTACTGTCATTCAAACTCCCATCTGTACAAGAAAGGGAGGCATTAAAAAAATGACTCGTATTCTTTTACCCTAATCCCAACCCTACACAATCTGTCTTTATTTACAATTTTAATATTTTGTTCACCAATGATTTCTTTGTATAAATCTTCTTTTAAGTTTCATTAAGATGTCATTTATCCTGATTACTGAGCTTACAGCATCCCCTTAAATGTTGCACCCATCCCATAGGAAGCCTCACCTACCTCACCCAAGCCCCAGCCCTGCAAATGGTTGTCCAGTGTCTCCTGAGATCTAAGATTATAGCCACCCCAATGCTGCAAACGCCCCAGCATGTCCCATCTGCCTTTCTGAAGGACATAAGCCCTCTCTGAAAGTTCACCTCTGTTGTGTTTTCTACAGCCACAGCGATTTACAATCTGCTCCACACATTTTATTGTTTCAAACAGATATTTAAACATGTATTTAAGTAATTTAAATAGGTATTTTAATAATTAACTGAAAACCAAACGACTGTTAAGGGACAAAACAGGATGTCAGCATTAGATGCTTCTATGTCTGAGTTCACTTTTTTCTTTCCAGCACAGTTTGTGGAGCTTCTTGTGATACAAGAGGTGAGAAGTTGGAGGTTCACCTGTGAGGATATTTAGCAGACCTGTGGGGGTTGAGGTATTAAAATAGAATTTTTAACACTATTACTCTTCATGGCACAAACGTCACCTCCACTGTAATTTCCCTCTTTTAAAATTTTTTGAAGGGTTTAAAATGCTAGTACTCTGCTTGGCATGATGCTTGTTTTATTATTATTATTGTTATTTTGAGACAAGGTCTTGCTCTGTTGCCCAGGCTGGATTACAATGGTGCAATCATGGCTCAATGTAGCCTCAACCTCCCAGGCTCAAGCAATCCTCCTATCTCAGCCTCCCAAGTAGTTGGGACTACAGGCGTGCAATACCACACACACCTAATACGTATATTTTAAGTTTCTGTACAGACAAGGTCTTGCTATGGTTCCCAAACTGGTCTTGAACTTTTGGCCTCAAGTGATCCTCCCACACTGGCCTCTCAAAGTGCTGGGATTATAGATGTGAGACATGGCATACAGCCAGCCAGTTTCTTATTCTGTAAATAACTGAGGAATATTAAGGCAAGTCTCTTTCAACCCAGGCATTCCATGTGGTGTAAGGTGATGATCGATTCTACAAAATGAAATGTTCCTTATGGAGGAAATACCACTCAATACAATATTTATCTCCACACTGATTGATCCAGTAGTTAATAAAGAGTAGATGTCCAACAAATACTCACAGAGTAGATGAACCTTTAAGTGACACAATGCTGGCCACAGAATTATCCCATTTATCTTCTTGCCCAACGATGAATGTTTTATAAAATACTCAGAAACTGAGTGCAATATTTTATTGCTGACTTTAACTAAGTTAGAAATAATTGTGGTATGTTGCATATGAGAAGTAGGTGCAGAGAGAAAGCATGTTAAGCTGATTGGAGGCTTCTTTGCAATATCTCACTCCTCCCATCCTTTCCAGAATTGCAGTCCACAACAAGGGAAGGGAAAATAGGACTTGGATAGCTCTCTTGGCTGGTTTCAGGTGTTCTCAAACTCAAATTTAGAAATGTAGCACATTTGTTCCCTGTACATCAGATGCTTTTAAAGGACAATTTGCAGACTCTTGCACTTAAATCTGCTATATGACTCATTTCTGTGTGGTAAGGTCACACACACAGAAGAAAGTAGAATGATTAAATATAATTATGCTTTTATATGTGGAATGAAGGAAGAACAATCATTTTAATCACCTCACGGAGAAAGAGATTTCTGTTACTTTGTGTCATGTAGAATTTATACTTAATGCTGCAGTGCATGTCTTTTTTATACTGCAATGAGTTGACAATGCAAGGGCATTCTGGAGCCTTTGGGGTGGAGAGAAACCCTCAAAGTCAACCTGATTTTCCATTTCCTGAAATGGAGTAAAAGAGGTATTTGGAGGTCACTAGAAACAGCTTGAAACCTACATAGGCCAAGAAAGAACTGGAAGATAATATCCTTGGGAATAGCACAGTAATGACCTCCAAGAAGCCCCTACTCCAAAAATACTTGGCAAAACTCATAAGAAAATATCCTGAGTCTGGAAAATGAACCAAAGTTTAGCATTGAACCAAAGGCTATCCTTGGAGCAGTTATTCCAGAAAAATAGATGAATTTCAGTAAGAACAGTGGATTTTGCAGGGTTTTAAATTGTTCTCTCCCAAGTTCCATGGTAGCCTTGTTGACAAACATCCCACATTCAGTAGCAACTAGTAGCAGAACAGCCACTGGATAAATAAAAAGCCCCATCTACAGAGAACTGTCATTATTTGACCTGTCTGCTAGCTCCCCAGAAGATCCCACTCACAAAGTTGTCATTATTTCATGTGACATAGAGCTCACCTGGTGAAACAGCCTTTTTCCTGGAGGAGTAGTCAAAAACAATCAGAGGCAACTGTATAAAAGTGCAGCTGCCCAAGGTAGTAATAAAAGCTAGGATGATAATAAAATACCCCAAAAATTGAGAAGAGAACCTGGAGGATTCTATGCCCTTGGGGTCACTTTAAAGCTCTGATTTATTCCAGGGAATAAAGAAGGATTTGTGCACACAGAGAGTAGTGTGCATGCTAACGTGTGTGCACATGCAGGGGAAAGACCTAAGAAAGACCTCAGATTCCTCTACCTCTGACCTTGAAGAATTGCTCCAAGAGGAAGTAAAGGCTAAGACAGAGATTCCAATTAGCTCTGGAGAGTAAACAAAGACTTGTAAGTATCCAAGCAGCATGAGGTCAAGCAAAATGACTGAATTTTAGTAAGCAGAGAAAGAACACTATGCCTGAGGGAGTGTGGAAAGCATGCACTAACAGCAACACAGAGCCCCTCAGCTAGACAGGCAGACTGCAGACATCTAAGACAGTCTTTGTCTGATCATTGCTGAACACCAGGCTAACAGTGAAGACACTTTGGTGGAAACACATGCAACAAATAATACAGACTGCAGAATTAGTTCAGGAAAGTCATTAAACAAACAAATACACAGCAGAAACAACAACAAGCAGAAAAACAAAACAGGGAGCAGGGAGAATTTTCGGAGTGGCTCCATTATGTAACTTGTTCAATAACAACAACAATAACAACAAAAATAAGAAGACATGCAGAGACAAAAAAAAAAAAAAAAAAAAAATGGTGGCAATACATGGATTAAACACTCCAACACCAAATCAGAGACTGGCAGAATGGACATGCTACCTATGGGAAGTGTATTTTAGTTCCAAATACACAGAAAGTAGGAAGACTATAATCAACAAGACAGATAATCACAAGTACTGGTGAGGATGCACAAAAATGGGAACTCTCATATATTGCTGGTATGAATATAAAATTGTTTACCCATATTGCAAATCAGTCCAACAGTTCCTCAAAAGGGGAAACATTGAACTGCCTTATAGACCAACAATTCTGCTCATAGGTATGTGCCAAAAGAATTGAAAACGTATGTCTGCACAAAAACCTGTACACAAATGTTTGTGGTATTGCTATTTAGAATAGTCAAAAAATAGTCAATAATAACTTAATTGCACATTTTAAAATGAGTGTAATTTGATTGTTTGTAACTCAAAGGATAAATGCTTGAGGAGATGGAACCCCATTCTCCATGTTATGCTTATTTCACATTGCATGCCTGTATCAAAACATCTCATGTACCCCATAAATATATACACTTACTATGTACCCACAAAAATTTTAAAAAACAAAAAATCAAAAAATAGTCAAAAATATCAATAGCCCAAATGTCTATGAATTGAAGATAAATAAAACGTGCATATGCATAATATGGATATTATTTATCCATTTAAAACATATACTGATTCATACCACAACATGAGCCATAATACATTACGGTAAGTGAAAATAGCCAAACACAAAAGTTCACATGATTTCATTTTTATTAAAGGTACAGAAAGGTAAACCCATAGACAAAAAGTGGACTACAGGTTGCCAGGGATTGGGAGAGAGGAGGATAATATGGAGAGTGACTGCTAATGAATGTTGACTTTATTTTTGGGGTAATAAAAAATGTCTGCAATTAAACGTTAATGGTGATTATACAGCATGCAAACATAGTAAAAGATACTGAAATTACACAGTGGCTCACGCCTGTAATCCCAGCACTTTGGGAGGCTGAGGCTGGCATTTAACTTGAGGTCAGGAGTTTGAGACCACCCTGGCCAACATGGTGAAACCCTGTCTTTACTAAAAATACAAAAATTAGCTGGACATGGTGGCGCACACCTGTAATCCCAGCTACTCAGGAGGCTGAGGCGCGAGACTCACTTGAACGTGACAGGCAGAGGTTGCAGTGAGTCGCGATCGCACCACTGTACTCCAGCCTGGGTGATAGAGCAAGACTCTGGCTCAAAAAATAAATAAATAAAATATACTGAAGTTGTAGTGTTTAAGAATTGCATTGTATGTGCATTATATCTTAATGAACAATACATTTTTAGAAACACCATGACAAATGACATCAGGAAGAGTGTCATATTACAGCCCGAGGCAAAGGAATAGTTGATAATACTGATCTTGTCTTTATGTGAAATGCTTATAATTTGTTCATCATAGGTTTTTGGCATTAATTTTGATTTTTCACAATACTGCCTTAAATTATCATCTATATTGGGGGACAAAAGAGAAAGAACTGTATTGAGAATTATGACAGTACATCTGCAGCTCCTAAAATTCCTGACACTATTGTCTTCAGGTAAACATACACTGTGGTTATTATTCAGCTTCTCTGTTATGAATTAAAACCCAAAGATCTTCTCACAAGAGTAATGTTGAAGTTCAGCATGAGTGCTATAGGAAGAAACCATGAAGTCCATCACGACAAAGTTCATTATGAATTCAGTAGGAAAAAATCCAAGAGAGTCAACTACAACTGGACCTAGACAGAACTAACTAGGACAGACACAACTCTTTTTATGATTCAGATATACTGTTTTCATTCTCATTCAAAACTCCAATGGCTAATACACACGCAGATTCTCAGGTTGCCTTGTAGCAGTGACTGCATCATGAAACATGAAAGAAGAAGGGAACACGATTCAGTGGCTCAACATTAAATGGGGCAAGAGTATCATAAGTCGCACCTTATGAGGACTCATTCATACTCTTCTATCCAAAAATATTGAAAGCTACAGGAGAAATTTTAAGTTTACTCTTTTATAGTCACATACTCTGTAGCTACTTAGTGTTGTTTAGGAAAATGGTTATTTTTAACTTGAGTTAGTTAAAAATATTAGTTTTTAACTAATTTTTTAGTTAGCTTCCTGTGGCTGCTGTAACAAAACAAACATAAACTCAAAGGCTCAAAACTGCACAAATTTATTTTGTTATTTGAAAATGCCCATCAATGGCAGACTGGACAAAAGAAATGTGGTACATATACACCATGGAATACTATGCAGCCATGAAAAAGAATGAGATCATGTCCTTTGCAGGGACATGGATGAAGCTGGAGGCCATTATCCTTAGCAAACTAATGTGGGAACAGAAAACCAAATGCTGCGTGTTCTCACTTATAAGTGAGAGTTAAATGATGAAAGCACACGGACACATAGAGGGAACAGCTCACACTGGGGCTTATTGGAAGGTGGAGGATGGGAGAAGGGAGAGGATTAGGAAAAAATAACTAATGGGCACTAGGCTTAGTACCTGGGCGACAAAATAATCTCTACAACAATCCGCTGTGACATGAGTTTACCTATATAACAAATCTGCACATGTGCCCTGAACTTAAAACAAAAGTTGAAAAAAAAAAAAAAAAAGAAAAGCAAAAGAAAATCAGAAAGCTTAAATGAGTCAGCAGACCTGCACTCCTTTTGAAGCTTGAAGGGAGAATCTGTTTCCTTGTCTTTTTCAACTTTTAGAGGATACTCAAATTTATTGGTTCATGACCCTAACATCACTCTGACCTGTTTCCACTGTCACATCTCCATCTCTCACTCTGAGCCTTTTACCTCCCTCTTATAAAGACCGTTGCAATTAAACTGGGCTCACTTCTATAACATCCAGGGTAATGTCCTCATCTCAAGATCCTTAATTTAATCAGATCTGCAAGTACCTTTAGCCAAATAAGTTAGCAAATGCACATGTTCCAAGGATTAGGACTTGAATATCCTGGGGTCCATTATTCTACCTGCTACACAAGGATTAGTATGTGAACATCTTTGAAGACCATTTCTCTGTCTACCATAGGGGTATTTAGGATGTAGACATCTTTAGGGCCACTATTCTGTTTACCACATGGGAATTAGGATGTGAACATTCTGGGATACCATTATTCTGTCACCACCTGGGGATTAGGATATGGACATCTTTGAGGACCATTATTCCATCCACCACGTGGGATTAGGGCATGGACACCTTTGAGGCCAGTATTCTGTCTACCCCATGGGATTAGGATGTGAGCATCTTTGGGACCATTATTCTGTCTATCACATGGGGATTAGGATATGCACATTTTGGGGCACCAATATTCTGTCCACCATATGAGGATTAGGACATAGATATTTGAGGGACACCCTTATTCTGTCTACCACATGGGGATTAGGATGTAAACATCTTTGGGAGCCATTATTCTGTCTCTCAGATGAAATTAGGGCGTCGACATCTTTGAGGCCATTATTCCGTCTACCACATGGGATTAAGATGTGGACATCTTTGGAGGCCATGATTCTGGCTACGAAAGCCATCTTTCTGAAATATTGGTCAACAAATACAGTCCCATGACTCAGAGTCAACTGGATGATTTTAAAATTGCCAAATCTTAAATATTCAATTACAAAGCATATTTGTAGGAGTTCATTGTTTTAATAGTAAGTAAATACTTCATTGTTACATGGAACTAGTTTAAATTCCATAGTAATTGACTTCCTTTCAGGTCTAAATAATAAATTCTTCAGAAGTAAAAATTCCTTTCAGACCTTCTTTTATTAAATAATTGATCTTTCTCATGTGAGGTATGGTATGACATTCAAATATTTGATTGCCGGCATCAAAAACAAAGAAGTTATATTTAAAGGCTTCGTTTTGAAACATTTTTATCCCTGAGTGAGTTTTCCTTATCAAAGAAAATACTTCGAGGTTCTCCATCAGCAATTGAATTCCAAGAGATGGGAGCTATAAGTCCTAGTATTATATATAAGATGCATACATTTTGGCAAAATAATGAAAGGGTTCCTGGGCTTGAGATAAAAGTCCTGGGGGCTCTTATTCCAGGTCTGCTTTTAACTAGCCATCCCTTTCCACTGGAGAATTGACTTTGCAGTGCCCTAAGTTTTCTCACCCGCAAAATGATGGCGTTGACCCCAATCACATGTCCCATCTCTTCCATCTCTCCCAGTCACATGAACTAATATCAAATTATTCTGTGACTCTGTGTCTTCTTATGTCCTTATCAATCTTTGCAAACGGGAAAATTTTCAAGGATGGCAAAACAAGTCTTGTGAGGCTCAGGAGATCACAAGGTCACCTGAACATGAGAGTTCGGATCCTAAATGCAAATCACAAGACCACCCACATTCTATTGTGAGGTATGAGACTGTGGGAGTGAACTTTTCTTCCAATAGTTAATGTTTCCCTGACAAATTCCAGCATGTTCTTCAAGCATCCTTTAGCATGATTTCCTGAGTATCAGCCTCATTATTAGTGGGTTGGCCAGTTGTTATTTTTATGTTTAGTTGTATAACTTCTAGTTCAAGACATTGAAGTAAGGAGATATTTTGGATGATGCCGAAGGATTCAAGTTGATGGAACTAGATTTGGTGCAGGAGTTGACTCAGACTGCTTTGGGGTTCCTAGAAGTGGAAGGTGTAGTTTGTGTGGGGGGTGCTGAATTTATATTTCAATGCTCTGAGCTAATCTTAACACTAACAGTATCAAACTCCACGTTCTGCTCCATTCTGTGCTCCTGTTATCTCAGGACACCTGGTTGATTTATTCTGCCATGACAAGGGCTTTTGGGAAGCAACTGTACAGTTGTTTTGTTAGGACCTTTTGTCCGAAGTGCCTTACAGAACTAGCAGTAGCACGGGCTTTATTAATTATTGTGAAATTGGGGAGCAGCACAGAGCTTTTTCATATAGAAAGGGAAACACTTCCAAGAAAACAGGCTTCAATTCTGCAAGGGTCAGGATAGCAGGGAGCAAAAGAGTCACTGTCTTTTCTCTGTCCCCTTGGCTATGCACATTGGAAATCTTGAATAAACCTCCCCATCCTAAGGCAGCCACATCCAGTTCTAATTGCAGGCTTCAGAGGGACTGAGATGCACTAGATTCAAAAGAATAATGTTGGAACAAGGTGCAATTAAAAAAGCAGAAGAAGAATAACAAGAAACACACAAATGTATGAATACACACACACACACACACACACAGAGGAAGTGGCAAATATATTGATTTGAACTTGTAGCATAAAAAGGAAGGTGGATTTACATGTGTGCATATGTGTGTCATCATACATGCACATATGTGAAAAAACGTGATTAAATATATGTGTATATGCATATTAAATGGCCTTATAACTCTTGAGGTGAAACAATCATATTTTCCTGGAATAAGCACAGAGAAGCATCAGGTTTGTGTTTTTTAAATTAATGAGCTATCTGGGTCATTGTTACTCATAGTTAACTCCTCTGATATGGTTTGTCTCTGTGTCCTCGCCCAAATCTCATCTGGAACTGTAATCTCCATGGTGCCCAAGTGTGAGTGAAGGACTTGGTGGGAGGTGACTGGATCATGGAGGTGGTTTCTCCCATGCTATTCTCATGATAGTGAGTGAGTTCTCATGAGATCTGATGGTTTTATAAGTGTTTGACAGTTTCTCCTTCAAATGCTCCCTTTCTTTCCTGCCACCTTGTGAAGAAGGTATTTGCCTCTCCGTTGCCTTCCGCCATGATTTTAAGTTTCCTGAGGCCTCCCCAGCCATGTAGAACAGTGAGTCAATTAAACCTCTTTCCTTTATAAATTGCCCAGTCTCAGGTATTCCTTTACAGCAGTGTGAGAACAGACTAAGAGGCCCTCCCTGTGTATTGACACAAAGAAGAGTGATAGCAGTAGAATCAAGCACTGCAGAAATGAAAGGCTACTGCTTCTGCTAATTGATTTTTGTTGCATTTCAATGACTATCGTGTTAGGAAATAGCAGACTGAGAACAGACCTATCTCAAATGCACTTGCCTTCAACAGTAAACAGGATGGTGTATTTTTTGTGATGATTTGAAAGAAAGCATATAGCATTTTATCTGTGGAATTGACAATCACAAATGATTTTTAAAAAAATTTTCCTGAAACTAGCAATGGCATCAATTCCCTGTGCTTTTCGTCTACAACTGTAACAATTCAGTAGTAGTAGTCTCATTAATAATAGGAGTTCCTGTTTTCTGTTTTACATACATTTAATAAAGAAAAATGAAATTGATTCATGTTTTTGCATTGTAGCTAATTATTTTAAAACCTCGGACACAAGGAGGGCCACATAAATGAATGACTTTAATGGTGAAACATTTTAATGCCATCCACTTGGAAAATCATAACATTTTACAATCAGCATTAAACATATTCTGTATGTTTTAGGTGTTTAGAGTTATATGCATAATCCTAAATATTTTAAATATTGCCAGTTGGAATTTTTATATTAGTTTACTAAAAATGCGTTCTTTTTTTTCTTTTTTACAGTTCAACTTAATTTCACCACTTCTATAAAACTTTTTTTTAGCCAAAAGGTAACTTTTTCAGAATTCTGAAACAACTATTTTAAAGAAATATATTATTTAATATGATTATGTAAGTATATATTATTTCTTTGATATCTATTGAGGAAATCAAATGTCATCTCACCAATGCTTTGAAATTCTTTAACATGAAATGGCATTTGTTTTGCAATTGAAGAACAAGGCCTAAAGTAGAAGAAAAACAAATGGCACAAATAACAATACAAATAACTATAGGAGTAATAACAAACAACATGACTGGAAGGTTTACTATGTGTCAGGCAGTTTAAAGCATCAATTAGGAGATTAATCATCACTATGAGCTGGCCAGGTGCAGTGGCTTATGCCTGTAATCCCACTGCTTTGGGAGAGAAAGGAGGAAGGATCACTCGAGGTCAAGAGTTTGAGACCAGCCTGGGCAACATAGCAAGACCCTGTCTCGACAAATAATAACAATAAAAAAAAATTAGTTGTGCATGGTGGTGTGCATCTGCAGTCCCAGTTACTTTTGGGGGCTGACATGGTAGGATTGCTTGACCCCAGGAAGTCGAGGCTGCAGTGAGCTCTGATTGTGCCACTGCACTCTAGCCTGGGCAACAGAGCGAGATATTGTCTCTAAAAATAAAATAAAATAAATAAAAAATAAGAAATAAATTATCACCACAAGCTGATGAGGGAGAAATTTGGTTGGGCTGAATTTATAGATGAGAACGCTAAAGAGAGAAGAGGCGGTAAAACACCACCCAGGAATCCAGGTGCGATATGGATTTTGATATCTGGGTGCCAGCTTGGGGCAGCATCCCCAGCCATCACGTTGCCTCTTAACTGGATACTAAATCCATGAACAGCATTTCCCAGGTGGAATTAGGAGGGACTGACATCACAGAGTCTGATTTTTGCAAAAACAAAAAACAAGCAACAACAACAACAAAAACAAAAACAAAAAACAAGGCTAGGAAGGAGAAAACAGATGCAGCCAAATCCATCATTTGCTTTTCCTGTTCTCTGAATCACTCCAAGAATGTCAGCATCTGATGGGTGTCAAAATCACACTTTTTGTACCTTGCGCACTGTTTCCTCGTCTTGGGCTTTTTCTCACTATAATAGGACATATTTTTGTCTCCCTTTTTTCCACACTAAGAACTCTGGCTTCCCCTATGTATAATGTGGTTAATCGTTTCCTTAAATACATCTAACTTCAAAACCGAAAGGGATTCTTTTCCACATTAGCTCAATGCTTGTTCTTTCCAGTAATAGGATATTCTTTAATAGTGAGCTCTTCATCTAGATCATTTGTGTATTTCTGCCCCTATTGAAGAGAGTATAGATTGACTTTTTTTTTTTTTTTTTAAGAAATGTTGATGCTGTTTCTGGGTTAGGCAACCATTTCCTACAGAAAAGGAAACATGGTGATAATATTAAAATTAGTGCTGGCCAAGGATGGTGGCTCGCACCTGTAATCCCAGCAATTTGGAAGACGAAGATGGGAGGATTGCTTGAGGCCAGGAGTTTGAGATCAGCCTAGGCAACATAGTGACACCTCGTCTCTACAAATAATTTATTTTAAAAATTAGCTAGGTCTGGTGGCACGTGCCTGTGGCTCTAGCTACTTGGGGGGCTGTGGCATTAGGACCGCTTGATCCCCGGAGGTCAAGGCTGCAGTGAACCATGATCATGCCACTTGTGCTCCAGCCTGAGTCACAGATCGAGACCCTGTCTCAAAAACAAACCAAAAAAAGTGTACATTGCCTAACTTTTTTCTTATTTTTCATTACGAAAAAGCCATTGGCCTTTTTTTCCCCCCTGCTTTAACATTTCACGCTTATTTCGTATTATTTTGTTGAGATTGATTTCTCAGTTTGAAACAAAGGTTTGCAATAGTCTGCTAAGACAAGCATGTGATTGTAATGGAGAAATTTCTTCCTTGTAAATTTCAGCTAAGGAATACATAATAATACAGAATAAATGATAGGGCCACTATATCTATAAGACTATCCTTTACTTAAAGAAATTTTAACATCATAATAGGAAAAATTACCACTATTTTAGAGTGCTACATATTATCTATCATTATGTACTTTTTTTCTGAACAGAACAATTTGCAGGTTTAGCTGAAGGAAATCACAATGTTAGAATCACATGCATGTCTGAAAGAAAGTCATTTTTCAAAACTTCACAAACATATTTCCTGTGATCAATTGTATTTATCAGAGATGTTCAGAGCATTTCTCCCAATCCACAGCCCCTTCACACAGAGCGACTTTAAAGCTTTAGGGTTCTTTTCACACAAAGATACTCCCGGCTGGTGTGGTGGCTCAGGCCTGTAATAATAGCACTTTGGGAGGCCAGAGCAGGAGGAATATTGAGGCCAGGAGTTGGAGACCAGCCTAGGCAACATAGTGAGAGCTTGTTTCTACACAATAATAATAATAATAATAATAATAATAACAATTTTAAATTACCCAGGCATGGTAGTTCACCCCTGTCATCTCAGTTACTCAGAAGGCTGAAATGGGAGGATCGCTTCAGTACGGTAGGTTGAGGCTGCAGTGAGCCATGATCAAACCACTGCACCCCAGTCTAGGAGACAGAGCAAGATCCTGTCTCAAAAAAAAAAAGTAAAAAGAAAAAAAGACGCTCTCTTCTCTGGAATCTGAGCAAGCTTGTGAAGCCAGAGGAAGTGACACTGTGTACCTTCTGAGGCTGGACTGTAAACGAAGTCCAAGCATCTTCTTGGAGGTGCCTCATACATTCCATCTGAGAGCTGTCACTGAGCCAGCATCCATCCGCAAGCACAGGAGTCATGAAACCTTCACTTCATTCTATTCCCCAGCCACAGAGTGACCTCCCTACCTTTGTAAATTCCAAACATCATGGGCAAAGACAGCCATAGGCAATGAACCCTTTCAGTGTCCCTAAAGCCCAGAATCGTTAGCGTAATAAAACGATTGCTGTGCTACAAGACTAAGTTAGGGGTCGGTAGAGTTTGGATATTGGACCCTCCATAACTCATATTGAAATCTGATCCGCATGTTGCAGGTGGGGCCTGGTGGGAGGTGTTTGGGTCATTCCCCAATGGTGGATTCCTCATGAATGGCTTGGTGCCCCTGGGAAGGAGTGAGTTCCTACTGTATAGTTCATCTGAGCATGGCACCTCTCTTCCTCTGTCTTTTCCTCCCTGGCATGTGACTCTCCATTTCCCCTTTCACATTGGCCATTACTGGAAGCTTCCGGAGGTGTTTACTAGAAGAAAAGGCTTCTTATACTGCCTGAAAAATCGTGAGTCAGGTAAACACCAGGCTTTATAAATTGATAAATTACCCATGCTCAGGTATTTCTTTATAGCAATGCAAAGCAGACTGAGACAGAGGTGATCTGTACACAAAAATAGAACAGGAAAACACACACACACAGGTCACAAACACAGCTTTCAAATGAAAGCTAAGAAGATTAAATAAGGTTCCAAATATATGAGCAATTATTTGCAAGACTATTATTTTTATAGTATTAGTACATTCCTAAAATAATCCTTTTCTTAATTCTTGATGTGTGTATCTATATTATCTATAAATATAGATAATATTAATATCATATATCGATATTATATAATATAGATACTATTAATTTAATATATCAATATTATATTAATATAATAAATTAATATTAATAATAAAAATATATTTATTTTTATATTTCTCTATTATATTTATATTATCTATTTACAGATATAAATAATAACAGTAATTTTTAATTAACCAGGCATGGTAGTTTACCCTTATATTCCCAGTTACTTGGACGTAATTATATTATCTATAATATAAATATTATAGATACATAATATTATAATATTATATAATATAGAATTGCATATTATATATTACATATCAACTATATATTATATAGATATATAATAATATATAATATAGATATATGATATATAATATAAAATTATATAGATAGTATAATATAGATATATAGTATAAATATAATAAATATATTATAGATAATATAATATAAATATAATAAATATTATATTACAGATAATATACATATATTATACATATTTATACTATATATAAATATTATAGAGAATATACATTCTCTATAATAGAGAATATAAATATGATATTCATATTATCTATATTTATATAATATATAAAATAATATTTATATATGTTACAAATATAATTTTAAGTTATATATTATGAATATAAATATATTCATATTATAGATAATATAAATGCTATATAGGACTGTCTAGGACTGCTTGAAAATAAACAGTCCTTGATAGCATTTACATCTAAGGTACCAAATGGACAAATGCAGTGTTTTAAAAGGAGTAGAAGCTGGGCGCGGTGGCTCACGCTTGTAATCCCAGCACTTTGGGAGGCTGAGGCAGGCAGTTCACTTGAGGCCAGGAGTTCGACACCAGCCTGGCCAACATGACAAAACCCCATATCTACTAAAAATACAAAAATTAGCCAGGCATGTGGCACATGCCTGTAATCCCAGCTACTCTGGAGACCAAAGCACAAGAATCAGTTGAACCCGGGAGGCAGTGGCTTCAGTGAGCAGAGATCGTGCCACATGCCACTGCACTCCAGCCTGGACAACAGAGTGATACTCTGTCTCAAAATAAATAAATAAATAAAATTAAAAATAAAAGGAGTAGGAGTTTTGTACGTGTGTGTGTGTGTGTGTACATATAAATGGTTTCAATTTATGCCATTCAAGTTTTGAAGAGGGTAAGAAAAATAGCATTTCTCACAGCTTTAAAGCTTTTCCTGGGGTGACATGATTATACAAGTATGATGCTGAGCCGCCGATTTTATAACAAGTTTTGCACCTTCACAAATGACATATTCTGGCAAGGAACTTTTCAAGCATAAGAAACCTTTTTTACTGACAAGTATGAGGGGAATTAAATTGGAAAGTGGGTACTATCTATCTTGTGTCAGCATTCAACAAAGCACAATGGGACTGTCACTGCCTTGCGCTCATATTTCCACAAAGCTTTCCCATTGCTTCTGGGAATCAAGCTGAGCGCCTGGTGAAATAGCCACATTTAATTAGAAAATAAAAGTAAATACGTATCATTGTCAAATTTCACTTGGACTCAATCATTCAATTAAAATAAAACCAAATACTAGGCCAGGCGTGGCGGCTCATGCCTGTAATCCCAGCACTTTGGGAGGCCAAGGCGGGTGGATCATTTGAGGTTAGGAGTTTGAGACCAGCCTGGCCAACATGGTGAAACCCCGTCTCTACTAAAAACATAAAAATTAGCTGGGCGTAGTGGCGGGAGTCTGTAATCCCAGCTACTCAGGAGGCTGAGGCAGGAGAATTGCTTGAACCTGGGAGGTGGACGTTGCAGTGAGCCGAGATTGTGCCACTACACTCCAGCCTGGGTGACAGAGCGAGACTCTGTCTCAAACAAACAAACCCAAATACTAAATTAAGGTGGGTGATGGGAACTCCAGTCCCTTGGTCTTAAAACAAACAAACAAAGCAAAACAAGCCTAATTCCCCTGAATGGGGAAAATCTGAAAGATCAATAAACATAGGCCATTAAATTCCATTCCGCCAGAAATCAAAGCCATGAAAAATTAAAACAAAGAAATGGAATTTCACAGCCGTTAGCTTAGCAAAAATTCAAATGTCTGCTGTATTCATTGTTGGGAAATTGTAGTAAAAGGGAATTTGTATCCAATTTTGGAAAAGCCATTTGGTATTGTCTAATGAAATGGAAAGCCTCCAATCACATATGTTACTCAACAATACCTTTGAGAAGGCGGGACATGTTTAATTACTAGGGTTTTGGGGGCAGACAGGCTGGGTTTGATCTCAGCTTTTTTCCCTGCTAGCTGTGTGATTTGAGCAATTTAATAGCTAAGCTTTACATTTTCATTTTATGAATTAGGGCAATTAGAGTTTCGTTGAAGGCAAATAAGTTTAATATTTGTAAAGAGCACTAAAAAAAAAAAAACCCAAAGAATTGCTGACATATGTACACAAAGAAGCACTGATAACTTTGTTTCTTGCCATATTATTTGTAAAAAGGAAAAGTGGAAATGATCAAGCAAAAAGGGAGTAATTAAATATTAATAACTCCTAGTGTATGCATACCAGCTATATTACAGTTACACAAATTGGCTCAATCTCTGCATAACTAAAAGGACAATAAAATAATTTACAAAAAGATTATGCAATAATGTACTTCTAATATAAATTTTAAAAATATTCACTAGGTGTTGTTTAGTGGTAGATGTATTTTTAGTGACAATATAAAAATGTACTTTGGAAGACGTCGTGAGAATATAATTAATTGATACACAACTTGGGCATTTGTCCTCAATGGCTTTCTCTCTCAAGTTTTTGCGAATAAGTTTCATTTGCAATGGAGTGCCCTAGAAGGAAAATAGAATAGAGTGAATTATAAATAGAGTGTGCTCGATGGTCTTAATTTGGAAGAAAATACTTAAAAGATGTGCACTGTTAAAGTGGTTAATGTGTGTGTATACGTGTGTGTATATATGTAAAACACATGTCATATGCATTTACATACGTTTGCAGATACATTTTATATCAATATATGCATGTGCAGTGTTACAGTAAATTAGCTTGTATATATGTGTGTATATATAAATAAAACAAATGTTATATACATTTATATATAATTATATATACATTTTATATCAGTATGCACATGTGCACTGTTACAGTAATTAGTATGTGTGTATATATGTGTGTATATATAAATAAAAAATATCATATACATTTATATACACTTTTTAACTCAATATTATACATTTTAATAAACATTTAACATATACAGTTGACCCTTGAACAAAATAGAGATCAGAGATGCCTCCCTAACCTAGAATTTTTAAAAGATGAAATTTACATTAGTTCTTTTCATTAAATAAAATGATTATTGGTAAAGTTGAGGTTTGTTTGATGACAATCACCTCCCTATAGCTGCCAAGGTGGTGGTGGTTTGTTGCATTCAACAAACTTCACTTGGTAAACTTCAATTTTACCAATAATCATTTTACATAATAAAAAGCACTAATGCAAATGAATATATACATTGTTATGTAAGTGTATATAACATTTATTTTATATACACACACAGACACACGTACACACACACACATAAACACACACATACTAATTACTGTAACAGTGCACATCTTTTAAATAGTTTCTAAATTAAGAACATCAAGCAAACTACATTTAAAATTCATTGCATTCTGTTTGGCTTCTAGGGCACTCCACTGCAAATTGGAATTTGTTCACAGAAATTGAGTAAACATCCTATGACAGAGAAAGTCCTTGGGGACAAATACCCATGTTGTGTATCAATTAATGACACAAAAATAATCTAGTGTATCCCCTTTTTACACAGCAGCTCTATAAAATGTGTCTGTGTACCTGGTGATTTAGAAACTGTCTAAACAGAACTACCTGGATGCCCATATTATAATCATTCAGTTAGAATATTGGGTCTATTTTTTTGTGGCTTAAAATGTTGAAACATAGAGAAGAAATGTAAATAACAAAAAAATTTAAGAGTGTAACAAGATTAATTTTACCAAACACAATTAGTTACATATATATAAAGATATAATTTAAATATAAATGTGTATGTATGCATGTGTATATGCATATACAGTTGACTCTTGAACAACATGGGTTTGAACCGTGTGAGTCACTTATATGTGGATTTTTTTTTCCACCTCTGCCACCGTTGAGAAAGCAAGACCAACCGCTCGCCTTCCTCTTCTTCAGCCCACTCAACGTGAAGATGATGGGGATGAAGGCTTTTAGGATGATCCACTTCCACACTGTGAATAATAAGTATATTTTCTCTTCCTTAGGATTTTCTTAATGACATTTTCTTTTCTATAGCTTACTTTATTGTAAGAATACCATGTATGATACATATAATGTATAAAATGTGTGTTAATTGACTGTTTATGTTACCGGTAAGGCTTCTAGTCAATTGTAGGGTATTAATAGTTAAGTTTTGGGGGAGTCAAAGTTATACATGGACTTTCAACTACATATGGGAGTGGGACGGCGAGTTGTTCCTTACCTCTGTGTTGTTCAAGGGTCAACTGTATATGTTAAATGTTTATGTAAATGTATGTATTGATATAAAACTGTGTATTCACAAACATATAAAATATGCATAGATCCAAGTTATAGATATGTACCATATATATATACACACACACACACACACACACATCAATACAAATTTATGTACAAATGCTCCTTAACTTATGATGGGGTTATATCCCAATAAATCCATAGCAATTTGAAAATATCGTAATTTGAAAATGAATTGAATACAACTAACCTACCAAACATCATAGCTTAGCCCAACCTCCCTTAAACATGCTCAGAGCACTTACATAGCCTATCGTGGAGCAAACTCCTCTGGCAGCACAGAACACTGTAGAGTGTTGGCTGTGAATGTTTGTGATTGCAGGGCTGAGTGGGAGCTGGCTCCCTGCTGCTGTCCAGCCTGGTAAGAGAAGAAAACCGCACTTTCTACTGCATGCATATTGTTCTCACACCACCGTGAAGTCCAGAAATTGTAAATGGGACCATCCTAAGTCAAAGACCATCTGTATATTAATTTATATGTATACAAGTTTTTATGTAAATATATAAATGTATGTGTAGGTATATATAAGTGTATATATAAATATGTATGTGTACATGCATACAAGTTTATATATAAATAAATGTAATTATATATGATTGATAGGGCTTGGCTCTGTGTCCCCACCCAAATCTCTTCTGGAATTGTAATCCCCGTGTGTCCAGGGAGGGGCCTGATGAGAGATGATTGGATCCTAGGGGTGGATTTCCCCATTGCTGTTCTTGTGATAGTGAGTGAGTTCTCATGAGATCTGATGGTTTAAAAGTGTGGCACTTCCTTGATCTCTCTCCCTCCCGCTGCCATGAGAAGACGTGCCTTGCTTCCGCTTCGCCTTCCGCCATGATTGTAAGTTTCTTGAGGCCTCCCCAGCCATGTGGAACTTTGAGTCATTAAACCTCTTTCCTTTATAAAGTACCCAGTCTCAGGTATTTCTTTATAGCAGTGTGAAAATGGACTAATGCAATGATATATAAGTATATTGTATATATTATTATGTACATATATAAAATAATTTTACTAAACAAAACCAGGGACATGTATAAAGATGTAATATATTTTATTTTATTTATTTGAGACAGGATCTTGCTCTGTGGTATAGGCTGTAGTGCAGTGGCGTAATCCGGACTCGCTGCAGCCTAGACTTCTGGGGCTTAAGCAATTCTCCCCCTCAGTCTCTGTCTCAAGGACCTGGGACCACAAGCTTCCATGCCTGGATAATTTTTGTATTTTGGTAGCGATGGGCTGGTCTCAAACTTCTGAGTTCCAGCAATCTGTCCGCCTCGGCCTCCCAAAGTGCTGAGATTTACAGGCATGAGCTGTTATGCCCAGCCTAAAGATGTAATTTAAATATGGAGGTGGATATTCATTTATATATTAAATAAAAGTATATGTAAGTATATGTAAATACACATAATATACTTAAACTTTATATATACTAATTTATATATAAACATATATAAATTTATATATGTACATAACTTTAGCATATATATGTGTGTGTTTTTACATTTTTTTCAATATTTCCCCACTTTACGGTTGACCACCATGATATTTATGTATCTAAACATTTTTTGTAAGTTTTCATTGATGTTTAGATTCTGAATTATTTTTCCATAATTAAGTTAATTTAGGCACATTGGTTTGTATTTTATAGAGAACACTTTAGGACACAGATAGGAATAAGTATAATTTGCAAATATTACAAAGATGATTTCCTAATCTCAGCTGTCCTCTTTGCCAATTGCAAACACTCATTTAGTCTTTAGTGACAAGAGAGAACAAAAACAACTACCTACACATCTCTGTGTGAGATTCTGGTGGCTTAGAAATCCCTGAAAGAGCAGTAAATTGTGATTATTGAAAAGCTCAGAACACTGGCAAGGCTTAAGTGCAAAGCATGTAACAGAAGGCCACAAGAATTGTTTTCCTAAGAGGAACTAGGAACTATAAATGTCATTTAGGAATGCATTGAAATGCCATTGCCTCGTGTGAGTGTTGCACAGAAACTTCTGGTCATTTCTTCCGGATCCATTATTTTGGATAAGCTTCCACTGTCATAGAATGGCCCTGCCCTCCAGCTGCACAGGCAGCCGCTAAGGCATACTGGGCTGCTTCCTTCCGTAACCTGTTGGCAGCTGCCATGACCAACCTGCAGCCAGTGGCTCCAAATGGGTGTCTCAGGGACAGGGATCCACCCCAGTTATTAAACTTCTCCAAAGGAAGCAACCTAACCTTGGTTTTTCTACCCATGTAATTTTGTGCAAACCAATCAGAATCCATGACTTCAAAATTTGCTAAACTCTTACCTGAGAAAGCTTTGTGAAATTCAAAAGCATCAATATCATTCATGGTTAATTCTGCCTTTTCTAGAACTTTTGGAGTCGCATATTTTGGTCCGAGTAGTAGTTGGTCTTTTGGATCATGAGACACGTACATAAAATTCCTCAAATACACCTTCGGCTTATAACCCATGGCCAGAGCCTTTTCCTCTGCCATAATCAACATTGCAGATGCGCCATCAGTCAACAAAGAAGAATTTGCAGCTGTCACTGTGCTGCAGGGCTTGATAAATGCAGTTTTGAGTTTGGCCATCTGCTCCAGTGAGGAAGGATGGATGCCATTATCTTTGGTAACCATATTTTTTCCTGGTACTTTGAAGATTACGACATCAGAAAGGAGTCCTTCATCCTATGCCTTCTTGGCCAGACTGTGAGAGCTCAGTGCATATTCATCCTGTTCCCATCGAGAAACAGCAAAGGCAGCCACCAGTCGGTCTGCAGAGTGGCCTGTGGTCTCACTGATGGAGAACTCAGCAACTGCAGGGAGCTCAGGTGTTAGGAAATTCAATTGGAATTTAGAGATTAAAGACAGTCACTGGCCCACAGATTTGGCCTTATTGAGATCAAGCATCAGTTTTCTCATTTTCCTTGAGTGACGAATAGGGACATGGGACATCAACTTGACACCACCTGTCATGAACACATCACAGTGGCCAGAAGCAATCAAACCAACACCTGTGGTCATGGCTTGATTGGCAGAGATACAAGCCATGGTGACAGTGTGAGCAGGAGTCTTGTCAGAGAAGGCAGCTCCAAGGGCAGCCTCTCTAGCCACATTGCTTGTTTTCACTTCCTGAATAACTGTACCAAAGATGATATAATCAACTACTTCCTTAGGGACACTGGGCTGATACAACAAACCCGTAAGTGTTGCTCTAGCCAAATCATGTGGCATCAGGTCTTTATATGAAGTGCCTGACAGCAAAAATGGAGTACGAACGCCATCCACCACCACAACATTCCTCATATTGGGTTTGGCTAATGTCTTCTTCATTTTGGTCTGGATCTCGGGGCAGCTTGCAGCTAGGAGGAACAGCTCAGAGGTCTTATGGAAAATCTGAGGGCCCATTTTGATGCAGTGAGAAGATTTTTAAAAGTGTAAGTCAAGATGGTAGTCATTCTGGAATCTTAGCTGATGTCCGCGCAGACTCCTACTCTGAGCAAGGCTCAGACCCCGTGATTCTAAATTTTAAGTTTACATTTCAAAATTGGCCTAGTCATTTTGTTAGCAGTGCTTATGTGTATTTCTGTTTTATTGAACTTATTAAGGTTAAAACATCTTTGCACTGAAAAAAATAATGCCTAAAACTTCAAAAAAAGAAGCATATGGACAGCTTCTCCTACGCATCCACAGTATATTAAAAGTTGATTTATGGGCACTTTGGAAACTTCAGTGTCTGATTGAAACTTTCCAGCAAGGGTTGGAGTTGTTGCTCTGCTGCAGATTTTTTCTGTATTTCTGTAACAGTCCTTCATTAATCCCCTTCTCTCATGATCATCTCAGCTTATTGTTCAGGAAGTTGTCCTGACCAGCCTCTCTTGCACAAAATGGATACTGCTTAGCTAAAACCCCTGGGGCAACACCAACGATATTATAAAGAAATTCTGGCTAAACTAGAGACTTTCTCTGGGCACCACAAATCTTTAGGAAAGAAGTAACTGGCAGGTACTGTCAGAGAAATGATGGGTAATCCTGTTGGGAAATCAAAACATCATTTCTTCATTGACCCTTTCATCAGGTCTGAATTCCTAAAGAAAAAAAAAAAAGATAGTCGATGCTTTCACTGGTTAGTTTTACACACCCATATGTTTTACTCTTTCCCTCAGCAAAAGCAAAACTACACTAGGTATAGAGATTTACTATCCTGAGTCTCAATCTCTGCATCCAGTATTCCTATCACACTGCAGTATTTCTATAAAACTAAAATGACAGAAGCACAAAGTGTCTACATTCTAAAGTTGGAGGGCATGAAACATTCATGCCACTGGCCATAGCTATGAGTGACTTTCTCAAGTCTTTTTTTAAGAGAAACAATTCTCAGAAAGTTATAACCCCACAGCTACTAGAAACAGAAATTCTGTGTCACTAGACCGCTGGTATTTTTCCTATACTTTGCCCAAAGAGCAGCATGAAGACAGAATAAATGATCCATATTGGAACTACCTGAGTCAATCCCTTCATCTGTAACTCCCAAACACTGAAAATACTGCCATCAATATGATACCTACAATTACTGTCCAGCATCATGCAAATGCCTGGTTAGCCTGAAATTCAGAAATGTTTTAAAAAAAATCGTAAGTGGACTTCTTACCTTAGCACATCCATGGACTAACTATGGTCCAAGGACCAACTCTGGCTCACTACTTGTTTTTATAAATAAAGTTTTATTGGAAAACAGCCATACCCACTCATTTATGTGTTGTGTGTGCCTGCTTTTTTGCTACAATGGCAGAGTTGAGTTACTGCAACAGAGTTTATATAACTCGTAGAGCTGAAAATATTTACTATTTGACTCTTTGCAGAAAAAGTTGGCCAATTTCATAGCACTGTTAACAGTAGGAAAATATAAAGCTGTTTTTCCCCTTTTCTTCTACTCTTTCTCAACTTGTCATGTCTTTAAAAAATAAATTTCTTTTTGATGTCATTCTAAGTAAGGAAAAGTTAAAATATTTAGTCACTGGCAAGGTTTTCCATTTTTTATAATGTGCAATGCCAATTTTGAACTCCAGTATCTGAGCAGTTAACATGTATTCAGAATCACTGAAATTGCACAAGCTGTTATTTTGTAGCACATGCATAAGTATCTACTGCATTCTTACCAGAACAGGGGAAGTGTGCTACACAAAATGAACTCAGCTGATTTCATTTCACTTTTTGATATGGACATACTCTAGCAACACTGTACCTTCAGTTCACTGATGTGTAAGGAAGGCATGCAATGAGCAGGAGCCTTGGATTGTCCTCTCATCCCATCCCTTCTATGCATCATTTTCAGCATAAGTGGTTGCCTCACACGTCAAGAAGAATAGGAGATAGGATAGAGTTCTTGTTTGTTCTTGGATGTTTTTTAGAATGTCATTGCCACTTTTCTATATTTGAAGCAAGTTCTAACTTGGACACAAAGAGTGGCCTCTCTGGGCTGCAAGAGCACTCACTTTGGCATAGAAGTAACAGCCTCCTTTTGTGCACACTGTGAATCTCACCAAATTCCGCCTATTGCCAGTCCAGCAAAATTCTGTGCTCAAGGGGCTTCATGAGCATTGTACACTATTGGGTAGCAAACAACAGTGGCAGAGTGCATACGATGCATATCTCCTCTGACCACGCGTATGCATGCCTCTTCGTCCATTGCACTCCAGGTACAAAACAAAAATGCAAAGATTAAATCTTTCAGAATTTTAAGATAGTAGTAGCAGACCTCTAAACCTAGCATGGGGCACTTCTGACCCCAGGACCCTGTGCAATTGATTGGGGCCATACACCTGTGAAGGAGGCCCCGAGTTAGGGAATGGAAAAATAAATGAATGCTACTCGATTTCTGTTTTCAACCAATACTTTCCTTACTCATGAAAGGAGACAACTATACTGATTTCATGCTAAGTTTTCTAGCACTACTCTACTGTTAGATAATATATTCTTAAGTTTTGCTTGATTTTGAATGTTATGTAAAAGAATCATACTGTTTGTAGTGTCTTCCTTGAGTTCTTTCCTTGAACATGATATTTTTCAGAGATTCACCCAGGTTAATTCATATTCATGAAGTCTAGGGATCTTCACTGCTGTATAGTGTTTCTGTGTAATTGATTTAACACAAATGATTATCCATTCTCTTTTTGATAAGCATGTGTGTGTTCTGAGTGTTTTTTCAGGATTCTAAGTTCCTTTGAATTTCAGTTTTCTGAGAGTTCTGTGCAGGAAAATTTGTAATGTTTTATTGAGTTTTTGGCATCTATTGATAAGTAAATCTATTGAGATGATTGTTTGTATATTAAGAGGGGCAAATTATATTTGAAAAATATTCAAGCACTAAGAAAACTATTATACATCCCTGAAATGAACTTCAATTGGTCGTGATGCATATTATATTTTCTAGCTCCTTCAAAAGAAGGTGTTAGAAACATGCCTATAGGCGTTTTATGGTCTAAGGAGTTCCTGAGTGTATATGACATATGCATTCAAGTAGGATTCTTCATTTATGGTTCATTTTTAGAATAGACATTGTAACGTGACAGTAAACTATTCTGAAAGCCTGGTGAGAATTTACAATCCAAGCAGATATGAGAGAAGGTTCACATCAATCCACGCCTCAACGTCGCTTTCAGCCAACGATATGGGTAAGAAATGATGCCTCATTGTTAATGAAATTTATGTTTACATTTTATGAATGAACTTTAAATATTTCATATTTTTATAAGATCTAAATGAATACTTTTCTCTAAACCACCTGTTTAAAATATTCCCAATATTTATACTGTAGTATATGTATGTGTGTTTGTGTGTATGTTATTGATATATTTGCTGGTAAAATATATTGAAAATATATTCTCCAAACTGAATATCTCACCTATCAGTCTACTTTAACATTGGATGGACAGGATTTTTAACTGTAATGTAGTTGAATAAATCAAATTTTACATTTTTGGTTATAGTTTTTCATATATATATATATACACACATACATATAT